>NC_079505.1:28954991-29061246 GCF_030052815.1 Hevea brasiliensis
TAATCTAGGGTTCTAAAATTAATCTGATTAATTTTAAAATCTTAAATAGCAAATACAGATCCCAAAAACATATTAAAAGAGTTTTAATATATTTGTTTATCATTGGGAAATCAAATAGATAAAAATAAATCTTGCATGATGCATGTGACCCTAGGTAGAAAATTTTTAAATTCAATGATATAAACATTGTTTACGCTTTTGTTCCTTCAATTGGTATCGAGCCACTATATTTGCCATTTAGATTGTTGATTATATGATTTAGTGTGATTTGATCATGAGATGATTGATCCATTGCTGGTTGGATCAAGAGGTGTGGCGGCATGTGATGAACTCCAACATGATGCGCATGGCTTGGAAAGATCATAGTGCGCATGGTTGTTATTAAATTCTACAATTGTTGCATGATGAAAGGTTCATCATATGACTAATTAAAATGTTTAATTAGGATTTTTAATCACACAATTAAATTATGATTCAAATCGAATTTAAAAATTGTTTGAATGTGATTCAAATTTGAATTTTAAAAGTTGTTTGAATGTGATTCAAATCTGAATTTTTAAAGTTGTTTTGAATCATATTTAAATCTTATTTTTAAAATTGATTGAATAAAATTCAGATCTGATTTTTTAAAAAATGTTTGAATATGATTCAAATCTGATTTTTTAAAAAATGTTTGAATGTGATTCAAATCTGAATTTTTAAAGTTGTTTAAATGTGATTCAAATCTGAATTTTTAAATTTGTTTGAATGAGATTCAAATATGAATTTTTAAATTTATTTGAATCATATTCAAATCTGGATTTAAGTTGAATATGAGATATTCAATTTAATTTTAGTATGTATGTTTTATATTATTATTAAATAGTGATATGCTTGATGGATTATCAAGGACTATAAAATACCAATGTGATTGGATTTATTTCTTTTATGTTTCTTTGGGATTGTAAATTAATTAATTTATTTTAATTTATTTTGGGCATGTATTATTAAGCTTGTTATAATTTTTGGGTTGTAATTTCATTTATTTAAGTTCTTGTAAATTAGCCTTGGTATGCCAAGATTACTATGTAATATTGGATTGCAAGAAGCTCAAGGAGGTCAAGAGCATTGGTGGGACCGGTGGGAGGAATTCAAGATCAAGTGTTGATTATGTACTCCTTGAGCAACTCTTGTAAAATGAATGAATGAATGAAATGCACCTAGGAATACTGATTCAATTCTTGGTGGCTCAATTGAATCATAGAAAATCCGTGATCATACAATATTTATTGCTTATCCATGAATGCATGAGATGTATGGGAATGTATGCTATTATATGATATATGCATGCTAATTGGATAATGTGCAAAGTGAGACCTTAATAGTAATTAGAATGACCATAAAATCTTCCAAACAAATGATTAAGTTGTAAATTCTATAATTAAAGTAATTATAACATTGTCCCTCCATTGGGGCAATTATTTTAAGAAATTTTTAATAGTTGCATAAGATGCAATTAATTTAAGAGATTTTCTTAAGAATAATTGTTAAGCATGAATGTTGTAAATATGTAAATGGTTTAGTGGCCAATATTGGATGTGCTGAGGACATTAAAATTATTTGCATAATTCTTGGCTCAATGGGATCAACTTAACTAATGCAAGATAAGTCAATAATGGATGTACAGATTTTGAGCATTAGGGGCTAGGTAAAGTTGAACCTCACATGAGATGTGATGGGCGAGGAGTTGCTCACTTATAGTTTATTGTAATTCCAATAATGGATGTACTGAGGATGATCAATAGAATTATAAGAATTCAATCACCCACTTTAGAAATCCATCCAACTAGGATTTAGTTTTCTACTTTGGAAGTGTAGGATTCGCTAAGTTAGTGGGAGGACCAATTTGATTAAAAGACCATAATCATTTTGGTTAATTACATGATACATTTACTAATTAATCAGGTTATTTTCTGCGATTAATTTTACGATAAAAATGAGCACAAAACAACCACCACCATCCAATATCCTTGCAAGCATACTTGATCACAATAGGTTGTGGGACCTAATCACATGCGATTGGCTAGAAATTTGAAACTTGTCTGAACCTTGAACATATAGGATATGTTCTAGATTCAAATGTTCTAGTCCCTTACCTCCGGAGGCCACACAAGAGGAACATGAAACTTTGGACAAGTGGAAGGAGCATGATATGAGAGCTAAGTGTTACATGCTTGCTTCCATGAGTAATGAGTTCTGAAGCAACATGAGAACATGCAAAGTGCAGTGAGATCCTCCTTCACCTACAAGAGTTGTATGGTAAGCACGGCGGGAATGCTAGGCATGAGATATCTAGGCAACTATTAGTATAAGGATGTCTGAGGGACGAGAATGTTGGGAATCATGTCTACAAGATGATTGGTGATTGGCGGATTGGAACATCTTGACTTCAACATGGATTTCCAACTCTGCAGATTTGATCCTTGATCCCTTCACGAGTCTTTTGGGAATTTTGTGACAAATTTCCATATGACTAAATAGGAATGCACCTTAATTGGTTTACTCAACATCGGTTATTGCCCAAAAGAATATGCCAGGCATTAAAGGAAAAGAGGTATCTTTGGTTGCATCTTCTTGTGCTGGTAAGTCCAACAAGACGTAGGGCATTAAGAAAATAAACCTCAGATTCTGGTCCTTCAAGAAAATAGCTAAGCAGAAAGGAAGACTAAAGGTGATGGAGGCAAAGGAAAGTGTTTCCATTGCCAAAAGGATGGGCCTTTGTGAAAAGGCGCGGAGTATCTTGGTTCTCTAAAGGACAAGAAGGATACACCTTGGAAGGTATGTCCATATCTTGTTATTTAGATTCGATGATACTCATAGTTCATCTATAGCTTGGGTTTTAGATCTGGTGCAGTTCTCACATTTCTAATGATATGCAGGAACTAGCAAGCGATGGCGACTTGCGTTCTCAAGATATTAGAGTGCGAATTGGCAATGGCTCAAGCTATTGAAGCTTTAGCCATAGGATCTAAATCTTTTTACATGTTTGGACATGTTTTGTGTTTGGATAATATTTTATATGTACCTGATGCTTTTAAGAACATCATTTCTATATCTAGTTTGACTAGAAATGGCTATAAATTTGATTCCAGATGATGTTTGCAATATTTATTTTGGAAATAAGTATGTTGGTTGGGTTATATGAATAATGGTCTTTATTATTTGGATAATAATGACAAACACAAATTGAATGCAAGTGATCTAAAAAGAATGCAATGCCATAGTGAAAACCAACTCAAGTTCAAAATATATTTGGCACTTAAAGTTATGTCATGTTGCGAAGATAAGATTGTAAAACTGGGGAAAATGGGGATTTTATCCTCATTGGGCTCTGAGCCTACTCCAACTTGTGAATCTTGCCTTCAGGGAAAAATGACTAGATCACCCTTTGTTGGACAAGGGCTAAGAGCTGAAAATATTTTGGAGCTAATACCTAGTGATGTATGTGGTCCATTTAAAGAAATGGCTAGAGGGGTTTTCATTATTTTATTACCTTTCTTGATGATAAATCAAGGTTTGGGTATTTGTATTTGATGAAATACAAACATGAATCCTTTGAAAAGTTTAAGGAATTTAAATCTGAAGTAGAAAATCAAACAGGAAAGAGTATTAAAGCACTTCGATCAGATCATGGTGGTTAATATTTGAGTACTGAATTTGATGAATACTTGAGAGAGCATGGCATTGTTTCTCGGTGACTCCTCGAGAGCCATACGGTGAATGGCGTATCTGAAAGGAGAAATCGTACCCTATTGGATATGGTATGTAGTATGATGAGCTATCTTGATATGCCAATCTTCTTTTGGGATTTGCATTAGAATGACTTTGTATATTGAATAGGATTCCATCAAAATCAGTTTCTTCCACACCTTATGAGATATGGCATGGAAGAAAACCAAGTCTTAAGCATGTTAAGATTTGGGGTTGTCGACTTATATCAAAAGTGAACAACGATAAATTGGAGACCGGATCGGAAAAGGTCGATTTGTTGGATATCAAAGATAGTTTTGGATATTATTTTATTTGCCTACTTCACAAAAGGTTGTGATAAGTAGAGATGCCACATTTCTTGAACAGTTTGTTCAAGAAGGAGGCAAAGGAAGGCAAATAGAGTTAGAATTGGAGAATTCGACCAACCAGCAGTCGGATAGATATAGATCCATCTAGTCAACCTATACAGTTGATTAAACATCTACAACTGTTCCTCGTAGAATAACGAGGTATCTCATCCACGGTGAGATATGGTTTTCTTCATAAAGAAGAACAAGAGTTGTCTACTCATGAAGAAGTAGATCATGGAGATGATCCACTTACCTATGAAGAAGCTATATCGGATATAGACTCTTTAAAATGGATTGATGCTATGAAATCAGAAATTGATTCCATGTATAAGAATCAAGTTTGGGATCTTGTTGACCCACGAAGGTATTGTACCTATAGGGAACAAATGGGTTTTCAAGAAGAAAATTGGTTACGATGGAAAGGTAGAGATCTATAAGGCAAGGCTAGTAGCGAAAGGGTTTCGCCAAAGGCAAGGAATCGACTATGAGGAGACTTTCTCACTGTTGCCATGCTTAAATCAATTAGGATTTTATTAGCAATAGTGCATACTATGATTATGAGATTTGGCGGATGGATGTCAAAGCGGCTTTTCTCAATGGATACATTGAAGAAAACATTTTCATGGAACAACCTAGGGTTTTGAATCCCAAGATGGTTCCAAGGTATGCAGTAAAGCGATCCATTTATGGGTTGAAACAAGCTTGAGGAGTTGGAACATCCGTTTTGATGAAGCCATTAAATCCTTTGGTTTTATCAAAAATGAGGATGAGCCATGTGTATATAAGAAGGTTAGTGAGTGCTATCACTTTCCTAGTCTTATATGTGGATGACATACTATTGATGGGTAATGACACGGGTATGTTGACTATAAAGGTATGGTTGTCAAATACATTCTCCATGAAAGACTTAGGGGAGGCAACCTATATTCTTGGGATTCCCATTTATAGAGATAGAGCGAAAAGAATAATTGGTTTATCTCAAAGTCTATACTTGGAAAAGGTGTTAAAGAGGTTTAACATGTTTGATTCAAAGAGAGGATTATTACCAGTGAGACATGGTATCCATCTTTCTAAAGAGATGTCTCCAAAGACACGAAGAATGAGATAAGATGGCCAATATTCCATATGCTTGGCTATTGGAAGTTTAATGTATGCAATGTTATGTACTAGGCGGATATCGCATATCTGTTAGTTTGACTAGCGGTATCAATCCAATCGAGTTTGGAACAACTGGATATTTGTCAAAGAATATCCTTAAGTACTTGAGAAGAACTAAGGATTTATTCTTGATTTATGGAGGTGGAGACTTGCAATTGGATGGTTATCTGATTGATTTCCAATCGGATATCGATGATAGAAAGTCTACCTCTGGATATGTGTTCATTTGTAATGGAGTGCGATCGGTTGGAAGAGTTTCAAGCGAGCACATTGCGATTCCACTCTGAGGTGAGTATATTCTTTGCATCGAGATCTTTGCAAAGGAAGGCTGTTTGGATAAAGAAGTTCGTGTGAGAACTTACAGTAGTTCCTTCCATTGAGTCGTGGTTCCACTACCTTGTGACAATAATGGAAGCGATCATCTGAGCTAAGGAACCAAGGTCTCACGAAATCCAAACACATAGAAAGGTGCTACCACATTATCAAAGAAATAGTTGGGCGGCGATGTAGCCATGCAGAAAATAGCATCGGTGAAAATCCGGTGATCCATTCACTAAGCCTATGTCACGACTCGATTAGACCGACATCTTAAGAAGATAGGTCTAAGATATTGTAATGAATGGCTCTAGTGCTAGTGGGAGATTGTTAGTAGTATGCCTAGAGCATATCATTTAGTATGTATCTTGTACATATTTTTATTAATAAAAGGCATTTCCACTTTTAGTTTACATAATATATTTATGTGTAATAGAAAAGGTCCATTGATATTTTGTTAGAAATATTATTCTTAAGTTATTAAGAATGTGAGTGACAATATTTCTAGCACAAAGTATCATAAATAGGTTCACAATCGAGGATACTTCATAATAAAGACATGACTTATCCGGAAAGATTGTATTCATGTTTGTTCCCAAGTTATTTATATGAGATATAAATAAGATGGAATGGTGAGTCTCATGCCATATAACAAACATGATAGGCACTTATAAATGATAAGTAGGCTGAACTAGTGACACTTATGACAAGCACATGGAGTTTACTCTTGTCAACATTTTGTTATAAATCATATCGTGCATATAATCTTTAGACTGAGATAGCATAGTTATCTTGTATATAGGTAGTTTGAGTTTGATACTACTTTCATACTTGTACTATGTATGGGTATATGGGCATGTGTTGGCTCCTACTAGTTATATATGGAGGTAGGTGTTGATCAAGATGGAATCTGTTTCTCTAAGTAAATAGAGATAAAATCCTATGTTCATTTAATTGTTCTAGTGCATGGTAACATATGATTATAGGTTCATTTAAGGTAAACCTTATTACTAATTGGGTGGCCATGGCATGCTATGCTAGGTGTGTTAACCATGGTCTATGAGGTTCATAAAATGATTTAGAGAAATCATTTATGGTAAGAAAGAGTTACGATGATATTAAGAGTTGATATCATGTCTCATTGCCAATTAGTGATGAGCCTAGTAAGTCACACACATACACAAGTTATCACCTATTTAAATATGATTTAATTAATTAATTAAAGAGTTTAATTGATTAATTAAATAGGTTTAATTTACAATTAAATTGCAAAGTCCTAGCATGACTTGAAACCAAATCTAGATTATTGGATGTATAATATAAGTTAAATTTATATTTAAAGTGTTTAAATATGAATTTAATTAATGAAAATTAAATAATAGAGATTAATTAATTAATTTATATTTGATATAAATTGATTACAAGAAGAAAAATAATTATTTTGTGTTAAGAACTCAAAATTAAGACACAGGGGCATGTTGGTCATTTCACAGTGTGACACGTGGCACCATGAGATAGTGACACATTGGATTACATAAGCTTGCCAAATATTTTTAATCATGTAAGATGATTAAAATCAAGATTAAATATAGGTTTGACACTTGGCACAATGTGATTGGGTCACTTAAACCTAGAGCTAATCAAAGGGTGACATGTGGCAAGGATTTAATGTATTAACCTAGCTATTTAAGTGTTGTTATGAAAAATTAAGAACTAGCAGCCACTCCTCTCCTTTATCACGCTGCTTTGAGACTTTTCATCTATTCTTCTTCATCTCTCATCAATTCAAAGAGATTAGCCATCAATCTCTTGAATTAAGAACACTAGAAATTGTTTCTAGTGTCCTGTTTACATCTCTAATCTCTTAAAAGGCAGAACTTGAATTTCTAATAAATAGAAAAAGCTTTAGAAGCTGCTCAAGGGCTGCCATAGGTGTTCTTGGTGTGGACAAGCTAGAGGGACAACATCTGGTGTCCTGAAGACGAATCTCAAAGGCGCAGACACATTGCAGTGCATCAAGAGATTAGTGTAATCGTTCTTGATTTAATCTAGGGTTCTAAAATTAATGATTAATTTTAAAATCTTAAATGGAAAATACAGATCCAAAAACATATTAAAGAGTTTTAATATATTGTTTATCATTGAAATCAAATAGATAAAAATAAATCTTGCATGATGCATGTGACCCTAGGTGAAAATTTTTAAATTCAATGATATAAACCTGTGTTTTTCACGCTTTTGTTCCTTCAATTGGTATCAGAGCCACTATATTTGCCATTTAGATTGTTGATTATATGATTTAATTGTGTGATTTGATCATGAGGTGATTGATCCATTGCTGGTTGGATCAAGAGGTGTGGCGGCATGCTTGATGAACTCCAACATGGTGCGCATGGCTTGGAAAGATCATGGTGCGCATGGTTGTTATTAAATTCTGCAATTGTTGCATGATGAAAGGTTCATCATATGACTAATTAAAATGTTTAATTAGGATTTTTAATCACACAATTAAATTATGATTCAAATCAGAATTTAAAAAATTGTTTGAATGTGATTCAAATCTGAATTTTAAAAGTTGTTTGAATGTGATTCAAATCTGAATTTTTAAAGTTGTTTGAATCAGATTTAAATCTTATTTTTTAAAATTGATTGAATAAAATTCAGATCTGATTTTTTAAAAAATGTTTGAATGTGATTCAAATCTAATTTTTTTTTAAAATGTTTGAATGTGATTCAAATCTGAATTTTTAAAGTTGTTTAAATGTGATTCAAATCTGAACTTTTAAATTTGTTTGCATGAGATTCAAATCTGAATTTTTAAATTTATTTGAATCATATTCAAATCTGGATTTTGAAGTTGAATATGAGATATTCAATTTAATTTAAGTATGTATGTTTTATTTAATTGTTAAATAGTGATATGCATGATGGATGATCATAGACTATAAAAGACCAATGTGATTGGATTATTTCTTTTATGTTTCTTTGGGATTGTAAGTTAATTAATTTATTTTAATTTATTTTGGGCATGTATTATTAAGTTTTTAATAATTTTTGGGTTGTAATTTCATTTATTTAAGTTCTTGTAAATTCGCCTTGGTATGCCAAGGATTACTATGTAATATTGGATTGCAAGAAGTTCAAAGAGGTCAAGAGCATTGGTGGGACCAGTGGGAGGAATTCAAGATCAAGTGTTGATTATGTACTCCTTCAGCAACTCTTGTAAAATGAATGAATGAATGAAATGCACCTAGGAATGCCCTGATTCAATTCTTGGTGGCTCAGAATTGAATCCCTTAGAAAGTCCATGATCATACCATATTTATTACTTATCCATGAATGCATGAGATGTATGGGAATGTATGTTATTATATGATATATGCATGCTAATTGGATAATGTGCAAAGTGAGATCTTAATAGTAATTAGAATGACCATAAAATCTTCATAACAAATGATTAAGTTGGAAATGCTATAATTAAAGTAATTATAACATAGGCCCTCCATTGGGGCAATTATTTTAAGAAATTTTAAATAGTTGCATAAGATGCAATTAATTTAAGAGATTTTCTTAAGAATAATTGTTAAGCATGAATGTTGTACTGAGGACATTAAAATTATTTGCATAATTCGGCTCAATGCGATCAACAACTAATGCAAGATAAGTCAATAATGGATGTACACGAGATTTTGAGCATTAAGGGCTAGGTAAAGGATTGAACCTCACATGAGATGTGATGGGCAAGGAGTTGCTCACTTATTGTTTATTGTAATTCCAATAACGGATGTACTGAGGATATGCTTGGGCTTATGTGATTAAGTTTAAAGGGAGTTGGGACACACACTTGCCTTTAATTGAATTTGCCTACTACAACGTTATCGATTAAGCATCGGGATGCCTCCATACGAAGCACTTTATGGCGAAAGTGTAGAACTCCCTTGTGTTGGGATGAAGTGGGTGAGAGGAAGTTGATTGGCCGAATTAATGTAGTAGAGCGGAAGAAAGGTTAAGCTCATTAGAGAGCAGACTCAAAGTTGCAACAGATAGATAGAAGTCCTACATTGACCTAAAGAGAAGAGATATTGATGCAGTGTGGGTGACAACGTGTTCTTGAAAGTTTTCCCATGGAAGAGGATCATGAGGTTTGGTAGAAAGGGAAACTAAGTCCTCGCTTCATTACGCCGTATGAGGTTACGGAAAGAGTGGGTCCATTGGCATATAGACTTGCATTGCCTATAGATTTGGGAAAGATCTACAATGTCTTCCATGTCTCCATGTTGAGGAGGTACAGATCAGAATGTAACATCCTCACTTTAGCTAGTCCATACTGATCTCTTTTAGGTGACTAATGTCGGTCTGGACAGCTAGAATGTTTGAAATTATAAATAGACTAGAGTGAGGAGTTATTAAGTAACTAAATAATGCTCATAAAAATCAAAGAAAAATTTTAGAAACCAAATACACTAAGGTTAAGCAGTGAAACACCAAGGATGGGTAACAGAAAGGGAAGTGACGGTGAAGGCCGTTGCGACCCTAGACCGGGGAAAAATAATAAAATAATTATTGAGACTCCGGAGAAGGGTTATTAAGGTTCTTATGGCATTAGAATGCCAAGAAAATACTTAGAAAAATTTTTCTATCGGTACACACAATTTTGGCTCGGTAAGCCAAACGGAGGGCATTTTAGTCATTTCGTCTTCAGAGATGATTTTTGACCAACTTGTTCATTTACGTAAATGAATTATATAACATAAAATATGAATAAATGTTATTAAAAATTTAATTGAAATTAAATAGACAAGAAATGGTGAGAAATTGAAAGAAAATGAAATAATGACATCATAATGATGTCATTAAAATTCTCCCAACCAATCAAAACTTGACACATGGCATAATCTTAGTTAAAAGAGGCTAAATGGGCAGAAAATGAAAAAAAAAATCAGAAGACCTTCTTCTTTCTTCTTCTTGGCGTCACCACCTCCTCCATAGCTAACCAAAACCAAGCTTTTCAAAGCTTGATTCCACCACTTTCTACCCAACAAAACCCTAACCTAGCAACACAAAAAATTGTTCTTACCTCTTGGCAAGTCTTTTGGGAGCAAAAAGAAAAGGAAAAGAGGAACCCTAGCAAGTGAGAAATCTCACTCCATAAGAGGTTAGTGACTAAAACCTTAAATTTCAATTCAATTTCATGTTTAAGCACTATATTGGTGATTAAATGACAAAGAAACTTGATGAAAGACATTGGTATGCCATCCCTTATTTTTGGCAGCCATGGTTAGGGTTTGATGGTGTTGAATTTAATGAATTTAAAAGGGTATTAGGGCTGCCCACAATATGTATTTGCTAAGTAGATTGATGAAATAAAGTGAAAAATGCATGAGTTTGAAATTGTTGAGTTAGGGTTTCGGTTGAAAAAATGAGACTTTGATCTTGTGATGATGGAAGTAGGTTTTAATGGTCAATTAGTGACCATTTGGTTTAGTTTGAACCAGAAATGAAGTGAATTGGGTTGTGGGATTTGAGGTTGGAGTGGCTGCCTTGTGTAACTGCGAGTTTGGTGTGAGTCCAGCCTGTTTGGACAGCCATAAATTGAATTGTAGAGGTTCAATTGGGGTTTGGCCAATTGGACATGAAACTAGACACATAATGGCACAACTTTGATGCAGAAACCATTCCCAGAAAACCAAACCAACTTGACCAAAAGCTTGCCCTAATTCGGGTGACCTGCACTCTGCCTGGGCAAAATGACTAAATGAACAGTGTTTGGTCATTTGGCCATAACTCAGTGTAGAAAGGTCCAATTGACCTGAAATTTTACCAGAAACAAGGAGACATATAGACCAACAACTTTCATGAAGAAACCTGACCCAAATTATGACCATAACCTAGTCAAATTGCCAACCAAACTTGAGTCACCAAATCTGGCAGAATCAGTTTTGCCCAGAATTTTGGAATCTGCCCAATCCAGCCAGTTATGGTATTTAGGCCATAACTTGAGCTACAAACCTCCAAATAGAGTGATTCAAAAAACGAAATTCATCTAGACAAAATAAGGAACAACTTTCATGTTGATCACTTTTCCAAAATTCCACTTCAAAGATGACTAATGGAACAGAAAATACAAAGCATGAAAACTGAAATTTTTGTCTAATTATCATTAAGCTTAGGGATGGTATTGGCAATCAATACCAACAAGTTAAAAATGGAAAATGTGGTATGTTGATGATATTTAAATTAATTTACCTATTGCCAATGCAAAAGTCAACATTTTAGTTGACCAATGAAGTGAATAGTAATCATAAAAATACAATTTCAAAGAATTACTTAAATGAAAAGTGCCAAATGCCCTAGTAGGCCTAATGTGATTGGATTGGATAGGTTGGCATGCCACTAGGGTTCTATTAGCAGTACTGCGTATGGCTTCATGCCATTCTGTATTTCATGGTTTCCCATGCCATTCTGTAACATAATAGCCTTTGGCTATGATATTGAGTTGTTATACTTGGGTTTAATCGATAATTATTACGACTTATTAGGCCTGCTGCACAGGAGACACAATGTGACCGATGGTGTGATGGTCCAAGTACTTAGTACCAGTGCGGTTACCCGTTTGTCGATCGATTGACTAAATTAGGTTACTCGGGGAATGTTTATAAATTTTACCAAACTTAAATCGAATAACACTGCAATAAATATTAGAAACTAAGTCTACCCAGAAATGTAAATATTCATTCTGCATATTTTATTTTAATTTATTTTATTTTATTTTATATTATCACCACTAAGCAGAATTGCTTAGCGCGTCGCTTTGCCATGTGCAGTCTTGAGACTTAGTGGGAGTCCAGACCGCATACTGAGTGAGCCATCATATCTGCACTGAGAGTTCAGAGTCACCTCACATTTCAGTGCATTTGGTAGGACATTAGGCCATCTGGGATATTTTGATATTTTGCCATTTTGTATTTTGTAAACTTTTGTTATGTACATTATAAACTCATGTAATCATACTTTTCTTTGTAATTATCTATGGTGTTGAGAAATAAATATGAGTGTTTCTCATTGAATTTGTTATGATATGAGATGAATGAATATTTTGTGATATTGAATTGAATTGAGAAATTGTTGAGAATATATTGTAGGTTGATTGAGAATAAGGTGATGATATTATTGGGAGTGTTTTTAACAGGTTCAGAAGAACTGTTTTTCCAATTTATAGCCGGCACTCTGCCGGATTTTCTATAAAATTTGCGAAAAATTTAGTTTTATCAAAATTATAAATAAATGAATTAAAAAGGATTAATTTAAATTGAAACATGAATTGGTGTTAGACACCTTTGAGTGGCATAACTTGCTCGGCTACATGTAGGCGGGTAAGGGGTGTCACATTTAGTGTATCGAGCATCGGTTTAGGCGTTTACAGGCCTAGATAGAGTACATACCATTGCATTGCATTTGTAAATGTTGAGGTGACAACGATGCGATCTGTTTGTCTTCTTATTTTGAATAGGACATGGATCCTACTTAGCAAGAGCGATTGATGAAGAGGTGGAAGTCATGCTCCACCAAGGGTGAGTCTGAGGCGGGGAGAATCTGCTCCACCGGTGAAGCACTGCTCAACCTCGGTTTGCTCTATTCCGACCAAATGGCCGAGTTCTATCGGCAAATGATGGGGCAATTCCACCACCACAACCACGACCACAACCTCCACCGGCCCATGAAGTCCCATTTGGAGAAATTATGAAAACATGGGGTGTAGACTTCTTTGGAAAAAGGGAGGATGATCCATGGCTGCAAAAATTGGTTGGACGAGAACCATCAGTCTTGAAGCAGCTAAAGCGCACCTGAGCGGAACCTAGTGGAGTCTTTGTGTCCCTACTTCAAGATAGCGCATATCGGTGGTGGGACACGATGGTAACGGTGAGTGCTGTCTGAGCAGATCACACAGGAATTCTTCCTTGCGAGTTCGGGAAGAAATATATTAGCAAGGTGTATTTAGAGGAGCGAAGAAGGAATTTATCGATGCAGAGGCAGACGGTTGTCGGTGGTGAGTATGGCGTGAATTTGTCGGTGGCCGGTATGGGAGGAGATAGTCCCTCTGAGGCGAGAGAGGTGTAAGCGGTTTGAGGAAGGGCTCAATGACAACATCAAAGTCATGATCACAACACTGAAATTACGGATTTTTCTAAAGCGGTGGATCTTTGCATTAAAAGTGGAAAGGGTTAGAATCAATGAGCAAAATAGAAGGAAAGGCAGCGAGAAGAGAGGTCAAGGGTCGAGTCAGTGCATTCTCTGCTCCCAAAGAAGAACAGTAAGGGTCCTCTTGCTCAGAGCTCAGGACCACCACAGGGTCAGGGTCAGTCTCAGGGGCCCAGACCACAGTTTACACCTAGGAGAGGCTAGTCCACACCATCAGTGGGTAGCTCTCCAGGGACGGTGTTCAGGGGACCCCCTGCATCTTACCTTGTCAATCTTGTCGGAAGTGGCATAAGAAGTGTTGGTGAGTGGCCGGTGCATGCTTACGGTGTGGATCGGCGAACATCAGATCAAGAATTGTCAGAAGAGGACTACTCATTGCTCCAACACAAGCGCGAACTGCTCCTGCACCACAAAGGGGTAGGAAACACAGTAAACCTAAAGCGGTGGTCCATCAGAGGCACTGCATCTGAGTCAGCGAGAGGCGGACACTAGAATACCAGCCGGGGCTTATGCCATGAGCTCGGGAGGAGCAAGATGCCGGATGTCATCGAGTGCGTTTTCCCTCTACAACACTTTTGTACATGCATTGGTGGATCCGGGATCCACTCATTCCTACATTTGCATCAAACTACCCATAGAGAGGAGTTCGGTGAGGAGAGTGATCAAGACATTACGGTCACAAATCCACTAGGCCACGATGTGGTAGTGAATAAGGTGTATAAGCGTTGCCATTGAGAATTCGGTATGAATTCTCAGCGGACCTAATTGAATTGCCCTTCCACGAGTTTGGCGTGATTTTGGGAATGGGTGGTTATCACGTCATCGGGCAATAGTTGATTGCAAATTGAAGAGGATTTCTCTGAAAACTTACGAGGGTAATGAGATCAACATTGTGGGTGAAAGGAATGATTTCCTATCAATGTTTCGACCACGATTGCAAGAAGATTGATGAGAAAGTGTGAAGCTTACCTAGCACCGTGGTTGATACTAGGTAAGCTAAGCCAAACTTGTGTGATATACCCACGATAGAGACTTCCCGGATGTGTTTCTGAGGAGTTGCCTAGTTTACCACGAAAGGAAGTCGAGTTTGCTATTGAGGTAATCAAGTCTGACACCCATTTCTATTGCTCCTTATAGGATGGCACCTTTGAATTGAGGAGTTGAAAATTCGGTTGCAAGAGTTGCTTGATAAAGGGGTTCATCGCTTGATGTGTCACCATGGGGAGCTCGGTGCTATTTGTGAAAAGAAGGATGAAACCTTGAGATTGTGTATTGATTCTTGGCGGTTGAATAAAGTAGCGTAAAGAATAAATATCCATTGCCCGAGTGTGATCTGTTTGATCGGTTGAAGGGAGCTGGTGTATTTTGAAAATTGATCTCGGATCGAGGTATCATCGATTGAGGGTAAAGGATGCGATGTGTCAAAAGCGTATTCAAAACCCGGTATGGGCACTATGAATTTCTAGTGATGCCGTTTGGGTTAACAAATGCACGGCGGCATTTATGGACCTTATGAACCGTATCTTCCATCCATACTTAGATCGGTTTGTAGTGGTCTTTATTGATGATATTCGGTGTATTCCAAGACCAGGGAAGAACATGATGAACATTTGAGGATTGTTCTGCAAACCCTGCGAGAAAAGAAGCTGTATGCTAAGTTGTCCAAGTGTGATTTTTGGATGAGTGAGATCTCCTTTCTTGGACACATAGTGTCGGTTTGAGAGGATTAGAGTAGATCCCAAAAGATAGAAGCGGTGATGGAATGGAAGCCTCCTAGAAATACAAGCGAGGTCGAAGTTTCTTGGGGCTATTTGGATATTCTGAAGATTTGTGAATGGGTTCTTTCTTATAATTTGCTCCAATGACCAAGTTGTTGCATAAGAATGTGAAATTTGGTGGAGCGACAAGTGCCAAGCTAGTTTTGAGAGGCTAAAGGCTATGTTGTGAAGCACCGGTGTTAACACGGCGGTGTCGGGAAAAGACTTTGTGGTCTATAGTGATGCCTCGCATAATGGGCTAGGATGTGTATTGATGCAAGAGGGGAAAGTGGTCGCCTATGCTTCCAGGTAGTTAAGGCCACATGAACAGAACTACCCTACTCATGACCTGGAGTTAGCGGCAATTATTTTCGCCTTGAAGATATGGAGGCATTACTTATATGGTGAAAAATGCTACATCTATACGGACCACAAGAGCCTAAAATACTTGCCAACCCAAAAGGAGCTCAACCTCGAGCGGGCGATGGATTGAGTTCTGAAGGACTATGACTATGTGATTGATTATCATCACAGGAAGGCAAATGTAGTTCTTGATCCTTTAGCGGGAAGTCAGTCACGACTTTAAGATCACTCAATGCCTATCATCCTTAGCTCAAGATGGAGCTATTTAATTTGAGTTGCAAGTGAGGCCAACCACCTTTCTGGCGAGATACAAGATGGGCGGAGCGGATGAAAAACTAATGGCAATTATGGCTAAAATTCTGAGGGGAAGGCGAATATGAGGTGAAAGCGGATGGGTGTCTATACTACGGAGGAAGAGTGTGTGTACGGATGATGGGGCGAAGACAATATTGAAGAAGCACACACTAGTGTTTATGCTATGCACAGGAGCACAAAAATGTATAATGATTTGAAGCCTCATTATTGGTGGCACAGTATGAAGAGGATATAGTGACTATGTGACTAAGTGTTTAACATGTCGACAAGTTAAGCGAGAACATCAAGTTCCATCGGGTTTATTCTGACCTATAACCATACTGAATGGAAATGGGGCCAGGTCACTATGGATTTTGTTAGTGGTCTACCTCTCACCCAAAGGAAGCATGATGCGGTGTGGGTGATAGTGGATAGATTAATGAAGTCGGCACATTTCTGCCGATTAGGGTGACTACTCCTTTGGAGAAGCTAAGCGAATTGTATATCGGTGAGATAGTTAGTGCATGGAATCCTGTCACACCCTACCCTCTGTAAGGCATAACATGATCCGTAGTATACCTAATGAATTACCAACTCCGTCTCGATAATCCATTAAATACACTACAAGGGATTTTAAAAACTTTTCTTACTTCTTTTACGATGGTGAGCACTATTTACAGTGTGAAAGACTTTGGTGAATGAAGTGAAACAACTAACTCATTTGATTTATTTGGAATATCTGTAAAAATTTTGGCAAGGTGCCATTTGTATTTTGGACAAAGCAGTTCTTGAAAACTGTAAAAAGCACTTCAATATATTTTCAAATCTCAACTCCAACATTTTTATCAACACAACACATTTCTCAAGTCAAATCCACGGTGATTTTCAAAGACTAAGATACAAAGATATAACACAATTTTACAAGCCAAATAACTCATAATTATTTTACAACTTTCTTGTACAACTTAAATTTACATGCTCAAAACCAAGAACAAAATATACATACGGTGAATATACATTCTGATTACAAAATGCCACATGTGGTATACTCACTATACCCAAAAATCTCTCTCATTGGCGATACTAGCGACCTAACTGCCTGTCTGTCTCTCTACTGCGGCAATAAAAGCTATCATTTGAGACAATGTCTCGATGGTGCACAACATTAACCAAATACAAATTTTAAATTACAATTCATAAATCATATCAATAGTGGATACTTAAAACCATATTTAAATTCAAGACAATAAATGTCAACAAGAATTTAAACTCCATTTATTAATATCACAATAATTTTCAATAAGTCGGATCATGGTTGAATTCAATAGGCGGTATATGTCAATAAGAGTTTAAATCAATTTCACAATCTCACAATACATAATAACACAATTCGATCAAATAGCGAAGAATACAGTGTTGCCAATCTATAACACAATTTAGGCCATGACACAATTTTTCCATATATGCCGTGTTGTACACCACGACAAGACATGCTCACCCCAATAATCGAAATCAATGAGGAGGAAGCTAGCTATATAATGAGAACTCATCCATACTCACCTCGGTTTGGGAAGTCAAAGAGGGAGGAACATAATCATACTCACCGGACTAATAAGTCAAAGAGGAGGAATAATCACACTCACCCCATTAATGGAGGAGGAACATATTATCGATGTCATGCCAATTGTGAGTCAAAACAATTCCAAACATTTTATTCAAATGATCGTAAGAATCAATAAATTTCCAAAGTTATAATTTCATTCACAAAATGGCAACACAATTCGTAATTCACTTCAATTTCCACAAAAACCATTCTGATGCTTTTCAATCAATAAGTATCCATCAAATACCATTCAAACAATTTTCTGATTTCAAACCATTCACAATGTTTTTCAATCAATAAGTGTCCACCAAACACATTTCCACAATTTAAAACAATGATATGCAAATAGTCAATATTTATTTCCATTGAAAATAATTCAAAAGAAACAGTTGTTGTGCACAAACCTCGATGGTGTCCCCGATGCGGACTCGGTGTTTCCTTCCCTTTTCACGAGTCTTTGGTGGCGAAACACAATTTGAAGTGTTTGATTACTAATTTAAATTGTCTCTATCGATGGTGTTTGGTAAATAATGCTGAACTCAATTATTCACTTAATCACCTAATATACCGACCCTCGTTGCGTTTTAGGTAAATTAGGTTTTAGTGTCGTTAATATGTCACATTTGATAGGTTTTAGGTTTGGTATGTTTTACCAAAGTCATTTCCATGCTTAGTGCATTTAAATGCAAATTCTTTGGATTAGGGACCTGGTTTGACCTAACAGGACGATCTAGTTCCCTCGGTTTTGGGTCTCGGTCGAAACTACAAACTTGTAGATTTAGGTCTTATGGACCGCGGTGCAAAATTTCAGGTCAATCCGAGTTAAGTAGACCGAGTTATGGTCATTACACTCTTGCTGGTCAAATGGTACCATTTTAGGTCAATTTTAGGTCAAATTGGTCAATTCTGGTTCGGCCAGTTTTTGGACCCGAACTTGTGCAAGTTGTTTGACTTGCTTATGGTCATTTCTGGGCTTTGGTGTCTTCATAAGACTTGTAGGTATGGGTCTTAACTATTCTTGGTTAATATTTCAGGTCAATTGGACCTGGTTTGAGTGAGTTATGGACTAAACACACACAGCTGCCAAATTGGTCATTTTCAGGTCCTAATTGCACCTAATCCGAATTGGTCATTTTTAGGTCACCTTGCAAGCAGAATTTTGGCATGGTTTCTCAATGAAAGTTGGCACATTTTGTGCCTAGTTTCACCTCAAATTAGTCTCATACCAATTGAGGTTACACATTTAAGGTTATAGGCTAAAATGTGTACTGCCCTCAATATGCTTTTCACACCCCATTCAAAACACATATTTACCTTGCAAAGTTTACTTCCATACCCTACCAAATCAGTTTTGGTACATTACCAAAAGCACTTTCTACTTTACATTAACATTATATTGGGCAGATTCAAATCAGCATCAACACACCAATATCATTCACAATTACAATTTCTAAGTACTATTACAAACACACCTAACCATTACAAATTTTACACACACTTTACAAGATCAATCTACATACATATCATCAATCCTTCTAGGTTAATATTCTGCATACATTTCCTTCAATATATACCATTACTCAAGTGTCCCCAAGCTGCCACAAACCATTCTTCAACATCAAAGTGCCGTCCATTTTACAATTTCCCATCCAAGTGCATAAATCACCACATAAACATGAAATAATTCACTAGGTTACTAATTCATCATGATCAACACCATTTCTCATCAATTATATGCACAAATATCTCATCAAAAACGTTACTCATGGCTGTCCAAAATGAAAACAATAATAACCCTTCAAACTCAAAATTTTCTTTCACCAAACTAACACCCATAACATTAACATAAACTTTAACAAAGAAATTCTCAAAAATGCAAACTTACCTTTAATTGTAACTTGCTAAACCTTCATCAAACTTCTCAAAATTAGTATCAATATCTTCCTTGTGATGTGTAGACAAAGTTTAATGAAGAACACTAAGAGGTTGGAGTTGAAAATGGAGAGTTAAGAAAGCTTGCATGAAAAATGGCTATGGAGTTTCCTTCACTCTTCAATTCGGCAATTTGAATGCAAATGAGGAAGATGACTTATTCAGCTGCATTTTAAGTGTACACATGTCCCACTATGTATTTAATTAATCCCCTTAGTGGTCCACTTAGTCACTTAATCATATAATAAAGTAATTATTCATTTATTCCACATTTAACCCATAATTTCCACTATTTATTTTAGGTACCACCAATTTAATTTTTCATTTTATTTTCTAAGTGTAATACTATTTATTTTTAATGGACATTTAGGTCAAAAGACACTTCGGGATGTCAAATGACCATAATGCCCCTGTTCGGGTGGCATTCCTGATTTTTCGGTATTACCGGGTTTTATCTGTTTTTCGATTTCTCACTTTTCTTTGTACTAATTATTTAATTTTTCTTTGATATTTCTAATGATATTTATTCTTCAACAAGGGTCTATTTATGTCCCAAAAATGTTTTCCAGGTTCCATGATCCAGCGATCCAACGGTCCACGTAGTGACTTCAGTCTGATCACCCATCGTTAGGTTTCCCGGCTCGTTTAACTTGATCACATTTCTTTGCAATCATTTTTTCTTTGTTTTTCTTGTACTTTCTTTTCTTTTATTTCATTATTTTATGTCTCCTCACTCTCATTGAAGTGTGGTTCTAGGCATCTAATTTGTCAGGACAACACTGGTCCTGGAGCGGCGAGCACTCAGAACTTAGGGTGTTACAATTCTCCCCCTTAAATAAATTTCGTCCACGAAATTTTGCGATAATCATCTTACAATAGTCATACGTTTATTTTCTCCTTTCTAGATGATCGTAAGACTTTTAACAATCTCATGCAATGTTTACTTTGTTTGGATAACACCAATCTCCTCTTACTATTATGTTGTCTAATATTTCAGCTCACGTTCCTTCTTGAATGACCCTTGAGGTCATATTAGAATCATTCATCAGGCATTGGTCCTCGACCATTCTAGTCCATAGTCTTACTCACATTCGGAATATTTCTTTGTTACATATGAATTAACTGATCAAGTCTCTACTTCCATAACTCTTTTTATCTGTCAATGGTCTATAACTTACGTCCTTATGTCCTGAACTATAACCTTTCGATATTTTAACTTTTGAGTTTTAGATCCCTAAGTAGGATTTTCAAACTTATTTCTAACTATTAAATTGTCACGGCATAACTATGCCAAAGCAGATACCGTTGGCAACTATTCTCATCTAGGTGTACTATCGGTTGATGCGTAGCTCTATACAATAATCTCAAGTTAGTCTTTGTAATCTGCGACTACGTATAAACATCAAGAACATTGCATAGTTACTACTATACATCCCAATAGATCAAACTTTGTTATCTTTTTTTTTTTTTTAATTCTATGATATTATAATCTTATTCTGATTACAATATACATTAGCTATTTCTAACAGTAACCTACTTGGCCTTATGAAGATCAATTTCATTCGCATCTTACTTTTCGTCCTCTTGCCTTACATTAAGTAAGCTCACTAATTAGCTTTATAATTTATGGTGTGTTAGAAAATACTTTTCGCCGATAAACTCTTTCAAAACTAATTTCACTTATTATCACAATCCTTATCTTAAGGGCTAATCACTAATGCGTCAAAATTTATTCCTCTGTAAGCGAATAACAAGAACATATAGTTCTAACACTAATGTAAAAATATGAAAATTCAGTCAAACAATACATATATATATCTCGGTTGCTAATTGAGAAAGTACGCAATGATGTCAAAGTCTCAGTCTCTTTTACGTCGTATAGCGTATACTCTCGTTGAAGCATCACCTGCTTTTGGTGATTCACGATGAGTCGACTTCTAGGTGTACTACCCTACCTCTACCTTTGCCTCTACTAAGCGATGGTGAACTCTTTGGGGTAGAAACTTGGGTTGATCCCTTTGGTGTAGTAAATGATCGAGAAACGACTGGATTTACACAATCCTTAGCAAAATGACCAGTCTCTCCACAATTAAAGCATGCTCCTACGGCTCTATAACATACCCCACTATGTGGTTTACCACAAGTTTCACAAAGTCGATCGACAGCGCATTTACGGGTTTCTGTTGAGTTGCTGATCGGATCGAGGTGGTTTCTGTCCAAAAGATCTATCTCTACAGGACTTCTTACTATCTCTGTCGTATCCCCCAAAGTTTTTCCTCTTTCCAGTAGGACCACTAGAACTCTGTTCTGCTGACTTTCCCTCTTTTTCTGCCTTCTCTGATTTCTTTTTCTCAAGAGCCGCTTCAGATTCAATTCTTTCTAATTCTAGTGCTTGAGAAATAAGTTCGAAGAAGTTGTTATGTTTGAATCGACCACTTGTGTCGATACTAGGCTTCAAGCCGGTTTCAAACCTCTTACATCTCTCCCCTTTGGTAGAAAGTAGACTTCTTGCATAATGGCTTAGGCGGGAGAATTCCCTTTCATACTCGACCAGCGATGCCCCTATTTGGACTTAGGAATTCTTGCGACCACGGTCTACATAAGCATCGGGGACATATTTTGCTGAATTCCACGAGGAAGTCATTCCATGTTAGCACTGCAGTTCTATCGGTGTGGGGATGGTTTTCCACAGTCATAAGCATCCCCTGTAGCAAAGATCGAGTACTCAAATCTAAGCTCCTCTGTGCAATGCAGTTTCTTGAATACCCTATCCATCCTCTCTAACCATTGTTCGCCTCTAGAGGATCTCGTCCCTTGAACTCTATAGCCCCATACTTCATCAATTTGTCATATTGTCTAGCGAAGGCGTGGTTGTACCACGGTGTCTGTATTGGGACTTGAGTAGGCACATTACCATCCATTTGTTGGAACATTGCGACCATCTGTGAGCTGACGAGCAGAAGCTGCGATGCTGCAGGGTGGTGCTCTTGAACCACGACATTATGTAGGCGGGGCATCCCCTTGCACCTCGGCCTCAATAGATTGATTGGTGAGCGATCACCCTCTTCCATAGTCAATGCGAGGATTTTAGATCTCTAAACCAATAACACAAGGAGATTTCCTCCCGTTAGTGCATATTTATAATGTAATGTCTTTGTATGTATCAAACAATGATATTGAGCGGTTATCTTGTGAAGAAAGAATATTCAAATGACAGTGAAAGCAGAATTTAAAAACTTTGCTCGATACCACTAAAACATGTCACACCCTACCCCTCTGTAAGGCATAACATGATCCGTAGTATACCTAATGAATTACCAACTCCGTCTCACGATAATCCATTAAATACACTACAAGGGATTTTAAAAACTTTTCTTACTTCTTTTACGATGGTGAGCACTATTTACAGTGTGAAAGACTTTGGTGAATCAAGTGAAACAACTAACTCATTTGATTTATTTGGAATATCTGTAAAAATTTTGGCAAGGTGCCATTTGTATTTTGGACAAAGCAGTTCTCTGAAAACTGTAAAAGCACTTCAATATATTTTCAAATCTCAACTCCAACATTTTTATCAACACAACACATTTCTCAAGTCAAATCCACGGTGATTTTCAAAGACTAAGATACAAAGATATAACACAATTTTTACAAGCCAAATAACTCATAATTATTTTACAACTTTCTTGTACAACTTAAATTTACAAGCTCAAAACCAAGAACAAAATATACATACGGTGAATATACATTCTGTACAAAATGCCACATGTGGTATACTCACTATACCCAAAAATCTCTCATTGGCGATACTAGCGACCTAACTTTGCCTGTCTGTCTCTCTACTGTGACAATAAAAGCTATCATTTGAGACAATGTCTCGATGGTGCACAACATTAACCAAATACAAATTTTAAATCACAATTCTTAAATCATTTCCATAGTGGATACTTACAAACATAGTTAAATTCAAGACAAAAAATGTCAACAAGTATTTAAACTCCATTTATTAATATCACAATTATTTTCAATATGTCAGATGATTGTTGAATTCAATAGACAGTATATGTCAATAAGAGTTTAAATCAATTTCACAATCTCACAATACATAATAACACAATTCGATCAAATAACTGAAGTATACAGTGTTGCCAATCTATAACACAATTTAGGCCATGAGACAATTTTTCCATATATGCCTTGTTGTACACAACGACAAGACATGCTCACCCCAATAATCGAAATCAATGAGGAGGAAGCTAGCTATATAATGAGAACTCATCCATACTCACCTCGGTGGGAAGTCAAAGAGGGAGGAACATAATCATACTCACCCGGACTAATAAGTCAAAGAGGAGGAATAATCACACTCACCCCATTAATGGAGGAGGAACATATTATCGATGTCATGACAATTGTGAGTCAAAACAATTCCAAACATTTTATTCAAATGATCCGTAAGAATCCAATAAATTTCCAAAGTTATAATTTCATTCACAAAATGGCAACACAATTCGTAATTCACTTCAATTTACACAAAACCATTTCTGATGCTTTTCAATCAATAAGTATCCATCAAATACCATTCAAACAATTTTTCACAGTTTCAAACCATTCACAATGTTTTTCAATCAATAAGTGTCCACCAAACACATTTCCACAATTTAAAACAATGATATGCAAATAGTCAATATTTATTTCCATTGAAAATAATTCAAAAGAAACAGTTATGTTGTGCACAAACCTCGATGATTGTCCCACGATCTGGACTCAGTGTTTCCTTCCCTTTTCTGAGTCTTTAGTAATCGAAACACAATTTGAAGTGTTTGATTACTAATTTAAACTGTCTCTATCGATGGTGTTTGGTAAATAATGCACTGAACTCAATTATTCACTTAATCACCTAATATACCGACCCTCGTTGCGTTTTAGGTAAATTAGGTTTTAGTGTCGTTAATATGTCACATTTGATAGGTTTTAGGTTTGGTATGTTTTACCAAAGTCATTTCCTTGCTTAGTGCATTTTAATGCAAATTGCTGGATTCCGGGACACTGGTTTGACCTAACCGGACGATCTAGTTCCCTCGGTTTTCGGGTCTCGGTCAAAACTACAAACTTGTAGATTTAGGTCTTATGGACCGCGGTGCAAAATTTCAGGTCAATCCGAGTTAAGTAGACCGAGTTATGGTCATTACACTCTTGCTGGTCAAATGGTACCATTTTAGGTCAATTTTAGGTCAAATTGGTCAATTCTGGTTCGGCCAGTTTTTGGACCCGAACTTGTGCAAGTTGTTTGACTTGCTTATGGTCATTTATGGGCTTTGGTGTCTTCATAAGACTTTTAGGTATGGGTCTTAACTATTCTTGGTTAAAATTTCAGGTCAATTGGACCTGGTTTGAGTGAGTTATGGCCTAAACACTCACTGCTGCCAAATTGGTCATTTTTCAGGTCCTAATTGCACCTAATCCGAATTGGTCATTTTTAGGTCACCTTGCAAGCAGAATTTTGGTATGGTTTCTCAATGAAAGTTGGCACATTTTGTGCCTAGTTTCACCTCAAATTTGTCTCATACCAATTGAGGTTACACATTTAAGGTTATAGGCTAAAATGTGTACTGCCCTCAATATGCTTTTCACACCCCATTCAAAACACATATTTACCTTGCAAAGTTTACTTCCATACCCTACCAAATCAGTTTTGGTACATTACCAAAAGCACTTTCTACTTTACATTAACATTATTTTGGGCAGATTCACATCAGCCTCAACACACCAATATCATTCACAATTACAATTTCTAAGTACTATTACAAACACACCTAACCATTACAAATTTTACACACACTTTACAAGATCAATCTACATACATATCATCAATCCTTCTAGGTTAATATTCTGCATACATTTCCTTCAATATATACCATTACTCAAGTGTCCCCAAGCTGCCACAAACCATTCTTCAACATCAAAGTGCCGTCCATTTTACAATTTCCCATCCAAGTGCATAAATCACCACATAAACATGAAATAATTCACTAGGTTACTAATTCATCATGATCAACACCATTTCTCATCAATTATATGCACAAATATCTCATCAAAAACGTGACTCATGGCTGTCCAAAATGAAAACAACAATAACCCTTCAAACTCAAAATTTTCTTTCACCAAACTAACACCCATAACATGAACATAAACTTTAACAAAGAAATTCTCAAAAATGCAAACTTACCTTTAATTGTAACTTGCTAAACCTTCATCAAACTTCTCAAAATTAGTATCAATATCTTCCTTGTGATGTGTAGACAAAGTTTAATGAAGAACACTAAGAGGTTGGAGTTGAAAATGGAGAGTTAAGAAAGCTTGCATGAAAAATGGCTATGGAGTTTCCTTCACTCTTCAATTCGGCAATTTGAATGCAAATGAGGAAGATGACTTATTCAGCTGCATTTTAAGTGTACACATGTCCCACTATGTATTTAATTAATCCCTTAGTGGTCCACTTAGTCACTTAAGCATATAATAAAGTAATTATTCATTTATTCCACATTTAACCCATAATTTCCACTATTTATTTTAGGTACCACCAATTTAATTTTTCATTTTATTTTCTAAGTGTAATACTATTTATTTTTAATGGACATTTAGGTCAAAAGACACTTCGGGATGTCAAATGACCATAATGCCTCTGTTCGGGTGGCATTCTGATTTTCGGTATTCTGGGTTTTGTCTGTTTTCGATTTCTCACTTTTCTTTGTACTAATTATTTAATTTTTCTTTGATATTTCTAATGATATTTATTCTTCAACAAGGGTCTATTTATGTCCCAAAAATGTTTTCAGTGGTTCCATGATCGAGGCAGTCAACGGTCCACGCAGTGACTTCGGTCAGTCACCCATCGTTAGGTTTCAGCTCGTTTAACTTGATCACATTTCTTTGCAATCATTTTCCTTTGTTTTTCTTGTACTTTCTTTTCTTTTATTTCATTATTTTATGTCTCCTCACTCTCATTGAAGTGTGGTTCTAGGCATCCTAATTTGTCCAGGACAACACTGGTCACCGGAGCAGTGAGCACTCTCAGAACTTAGGGTGTTACAATCCCACTTTCTATCATATCCAGAGACCCAAGGTTTACATCAAGATTCTGGAAGAAGTTGCATGAATCCTTGGGTACACAACTCCATTTCAGCACAGCTTTCCATCCTCAGACGGATGGGCAATCAGAAAGAGTAATCCAGGTAAACAACTGAAACCAATTGAACTAATGCAAATATTGATGAAATGATAATAATAACATGAAATATATGTCAGGTCCTTGAGGATATCTTTGAGGAGTTGTGTCATTGAGTTTGAGGAAGTTGGGATAGATACCTTCCAGCGAGTCGCATACAACAATAGCTATCAAGCTAGCATCCAAATGGCCGTATGAAGCTTGTATGGGAGGAAATGTAGAACTCCAGGTGTCTTTGGACTGAATTGGCGAAGACAAGCTGGTAGGGCGGACACAGTGAAACATACTAAGGAAAAAGTGAAAATAATCAAAGCTAACCTGAAGATTGCCTCCGATAGACAGAAGTCTTATGCCGACCTGAAGAGAAAAGAGATAGAATATACAGTTGGTGATAAAGTGTTTCTCAAAGTTTCACCATGGAAGAAAATACTGAGGTTTGGAAGAAAGGGTAAGTTAAGCCCTAGGTTCATTGGCCCATATGAAGTTATTGAACGTGTGGGACCAGTAGCCTATAGGCTAGCTTTACCACCAGAGCTGGATAAAATCCACAATGTGTTCCACGTGTCTATGCTAAGAAGATACCGCTCAGATCCTTCACATGTCATCTCCATGGAAGAAATTGAAGTACAACCAGATTTGACATATGAAGAGGAACCCATAGGGATCCTAGCTCGGGAAGTAAAAGAGTTGAGGAATAAGCAGATTCCACTGGTGAAAGTGCTTTGGAGGCACCACAACACCGAGGAGGCAACTTGGGAAAGTGAAGAGATGATGAGGCAATAGTTCCCTCAACTGTTTGCATCAGGTAAATTTCAAGGACGAAATTTTTATTAGAGGGGAAGAGTTGTAACATCCTCACTTTAGCTAGTCCGTACAGTCTACTGTTCCGGTGACTAATGTCGGTCCAGGCAGCTAGAATGTTTGAAATTATAAATAGACTAGAGTGAGGAGTTATTAAGTAACTAAATAATGCTCATAAAAATCAAAGAAAAATTTTAGAAACCAAATACACTAAGGTTAAGCAGTAGAAACACCAAGGATGGGTAACCGAAACTAGTGACGGTGAAGGTATTAGCGACCTAGACGGGGAAAAATTATAAAATAATTATTGAGACTCCGGAGAAGGGTTATTAAGGTTCTTATGGCATTAGAATGCCAAGAAAATACTTAGAAAAAGTTTTCTATCGGTACACACAATTTTGGCTCGGTAAGTCAAACGGAGGGCATTTTGGTCATTTCGTCTTCAGAGATGATTTTTGACCAACTTGTCCATTTACGTAAATGAATTATATGACATAAAATATGAATAAATGTTGTTAAAAATTTAATTGAAATTAAATAGACAAGAAATGGTGAGAAATTGAAAGAAAATGAAATAATGACATCATAATGATGTCATTAAAATTCTCCCAACCAATCAAAACTTGACACATGGCATAATCTTAGTTAAAAGAGGCTAAATGGGCAGAAAATGAAAAAAAAAATCAGAAGACCTTCTCCTTTCTTCTTCTTAGCGTCACCACCTCCTCCATAGCTAACCAAAACCAAGCTTTTCAAAGCTTGATTCCACCACTTTCTACCCAACAAAACCCTAACCTAGCAATACAAAAAAGTGTTCTTACCTCTTGGCAAGTCTTTTGGGAGCAAAAAGAAAAGGAAAAGAGGAACCCTAGCAAGTGAAAAATCTCACTCCATAAGAGGTTAGTGACTAAAACCTTAAATTTCAATTCAATTTCATGTTTAAGCACTATATTGGTGATTAAATGACAAAGAAACTTGATGAAAGACATTGGTATGCCATCCCTTATTTTTGGCAGCCATGGTTAGGGTTTGATGGTGTTGAATTTAATGAATTTAAAAGGGTATTAGGGCTGCCCACAATATGTATTTGCTAAGTAGATTGATGAAATAAAGTGAAAAATGCATGAGTTTGAAATTGTTGAGTTAGGGTTTCAATTGAAAAAATGAGACTTTGATCTTGTGATGATGGAAGTAGGTTTTAATGGTCAATTAGTGACCATTTGGTTTGGTTTGAACCAGAAATGAAGTGAATTGGGTTGTGGGATTTGAGGTTGGAGTGGCTGCCTTGTGTAACCTGCAGGTTTGGCTGTGAGTCCAGCCTGTTTGGACAGCCATAAATTGAATTATAGAGGTTTAATTGGTGTTTGGCCAATTGAACATGAAACTAGACACATAATGGCACAACTTTGATGAAGAAACCATGCCCAGAAAACCAAACCAACTTGACCAAAAGCTTGCCCTAATTCGGGTGGCTTGCACTCTGCCTGGGCAAAATGACCAAATGAACAGTGTTTGGTCATTTGGCCATAACTCAATGTAGAAAGGTCCAATTGACCTGAAAGTTTACCAGCAACAAGGTGACATATAGACCAACAACTTTCATGAAGAAACCTGACCCAAATTATAACCATAACCTAGTCAAATTGCCAACCAAAGTTGAGTTACCAAATCTGGCAGAATCAGTTTTGCCCAGAATTTTGGAATCTACCCAATCCGGCCAGTTATGGTATTTAGGCCATAACTTGAGCTACAAACCTCCAAATAGAGTGATTCAAAAAACGAAATTCATCTAGACAAAAAAAGGAACAACTTTTATGTTGATCACTTTTCCAAAATTCCACTGCAAAGATGACTAATGGAACGGTAAAAACAGAGCATGAAAACTGAAATTTTTGTCTAATTATCATTAAGCTTAGGGATGGTATTGGCAATCAATACCAACAAGTTAAAAATACAAAATGTGGTATGTTGATGATATTTAAATTAATTTAGCTATTGCCAATGCAAAAGTCAACATTTTAGTTGACCAATGAAGTGAATAGTAATCATAAAAATACAATTTCAAAGAATTACTTAAATGAAAAGTGCCAAATGCCCTAGTAGGCCTAATGTGATTGGATTGGATAGGTTGGCATGCCACTAGGGTTCTATTAGCAGTACTGTGTATGGCTTCATGCCATTCTGTGTTTCATGGCTTCCCATGCCATTCTGTAACATAATAGCCTTTGGCTATGATATTGAGTTGTTATACTTGGGTTTAATCCCCGATAATTATTGACTTATTAGTCGCTCATTACAAGGAGACACAATGTGACCGATGGTGTGATGGTCCGAGGTACTTAGTACCCAGTGCCAGTTTACCCGTTTGTCCAGTCGAGTTGACTAAATTAGGTTACTCGGGCAATGTTAATAAATTTTACCAAACTTAAATCGAATAACACTGCAATAAATATTAGAAACTAAGTCTACCCAGAAATGTAAATATTCATTCTGCATATTTTATTTTAATTTATTTTATTTTATTTTATATTGTCACCACTAAGCAGAATTGCTTAGTGCGTCGCTTTTGCCACGCGCAGGTACTGGAGACTTAGCTGGGGAGTCCAGCAGACCGCATACTGGGTGAGCCATCATATCTGCGCTCAGAGTTTAGAGTCACCTCACATTGCAGTGCATTTGGTAGGACATTAGGCCATTTGGGATATTTTGATATTTTGCCATTTTGTATTTTGTAAACTTTTGTTATGTACATTATAAACTCATGTAATCATATTTTTGGTGTAATTATCTATGAACTGTGTTCAGAAATAAATATGAGTGTTTCTCATTGAATTTGGTATGATATGAGATTAATGAAAATTTTGAGATATTGAAGTGAATTGAGAAATTGTTGAGAATATATTGGAGGTTGATTGAGAATAAGGTGATGATATTATTGGGAGTGTTTTTAACAAGTTCAGAAGAACTGTTTTTCCAATTTATAGCCGGCACTCTGCCGGATTTTCTATAAAATTTGCGAAAAAATTTAGTTTTATCAAAAATTATAAATAAATGAATTAAAAAGGATTAATTGAAATTGAAACATGAATTGGTGTTCCGACACACTGAGTGGCATAACTTGCTCGGCTACACTATAGACGGGTAAGGGGTGTCACACAGACCCCTCTCACATTTTGCCAGTAGAGGAGATTGAGGTGAATTCAGACCTGACATATGATGAAGAGCCCATAAAGATCTTGGCATATGAGGTAAAACAGTTGAGGAACAAACATATACCTCTAGTCAAAGTGTTGTGGAACCATCATTCAGGCCAGGAGGCTACATGGGAGCATAAGAAGGACATGAGGAGACAATACCCACAACTATTCAGAGACTGAGACCAGGTAAATTTCGAGGATGAAATTTATTTTTAAGGAGGGGAGAATTGTAACACCCCGAACCTCCGAGTTATGAATAGTACCATTTTTTGTCCGTGACTAGTACTATTCAAAGACACCTTAAGGATAAAAAATAAATAGAAAATTAATTGAGATAGGCACAATAAAAATTCAAGTGATCTAAAAATATAAGGACTCACCAGGTATATTGTAAAAGAGGGATTATGACCCGATAAGGGGCATTTTGGTCAATTCACTTTAAGAGTTTATTTTTTTTTATTTACCTAAAGGTCAATTTAATTAAATAAAAATAAATTATTGAATTATGAAGAAATATTGAGGAAAATTTAGTGTAAATATAAAAAGAAAAGAAAGAAAATAAAATTGTAAGTTTTATGACATTTTTGACACAATTAAAATTTTTAATTGAAATAAACTAATTTTGAGAATAAATATACATAAAAGATAAGACAAATTAAAAAGCCATTTCTTTCCTTTCTTTCCCATTTAGTTACCACCCACTCTCTCTCTTTCTTTCTTTCTTCTTCTTCCTTCTTTCTCCATTGACACCCATTCTCAAAACTCAATTCCTTGCTTTTCCTCTATGGGTTTTGCATCTAATTGGTAGAGAGCATCAAATTAATATTTGATTTAGAGATTAAAAGCAAGGGGAAACAAGAGATTAGAAGAAAATTGAAGATTTGGGAAGTTGGAAGGAAGTCATCAAGAGGTAAGTTCTTTAATACTCATTTTGTTATACAAACCTTAAATTAAGTTATATTATGATGAAATTTCATAAGAAAATGAAAGGAAACATGCATGGAACCTAAACTAGGGTTTTGGCCAAATTGGAGAAAAATTAGGGTTTGATATATTTCAATGAAAATGATGATGAAATCAAGCTTAGTTGAAGTAGTATGCATGATTAGAGAAAAGAAATTGCATGAAATGTGTATAAATTTAATTATGGGAGATTAGGGTTCATGGGAAAATTGGGTTTTGGTGCTAGAGAGTGAAATTGGTGTGTGTAGTGTTAAATTATGGATTGTATATAAATTGTAAATTATTGTATATGTAATATATGAATGAAATGTATTTTATTTTCTTGAAATTGATGTGAGCATGAGAAGTGATATGATGAATGAATAGATGAAATGGATATAAATTGTTTAACAGTTAAACTAAAACCCACCATGCACTAATAGAACAGAGGGGACTTTATTTAGGTCTCCATAAAAATGAAATGGGATAAAAAAAAATTCTACAAGTGAGATAATAAAATTAAATGGATATTAAATTAATATTGTAAACGATAAAACAGGATAGGATGCTCCGACACCGAATGTAGCATGCCTTACTTGGCTACACTGTAACAGGAGAGGGGTGTTATATTTATTAGTATCAGAGCAAAGGTTTAGGCATTCTTAGGCATAGTTAGACAGAAAGATATAGTGTGCATAACATGCATGAGCCCTTATTTTGTAGTCGAGGTGACACTAATGCAGATCTGTTCTTTATTTGTTTTATAGGATTTGTAACACCCCTATTTGCATAGCCTGGTATATTTCACTATTCCGGCGACCGGTGTCGGTCCGGACAATTAAGGGGATTAGAACCACACTTAAGACAACCAGATAAGCCTTAAACCCAAATAATTAGTAATTGCCAATTAGTTAAGTATAAATAAGAAAAACAAAACAAAACATAAGGAGTTAAATGAGCCGAGAGTCACAGCGATGGGTGACCTTCTTGGGAAGGATTACGAAGTCGATTTAAACCCAAATTTCAAACCGTAAAATCTAATGCCGCGGTCCTTAGGACTATTACGAACACAGTGGAAAAGAGAAAATCACGAAAAAGAGTTGTTAAGCCAGTCAAATAATTAGGTCAGGGAGCGAGAAGAAATATTGAATTATTTGCAAACCGGGTTGAACCGGTGAGGGGCAATTTGGTCAATTGACCCCGAGAGCTGACTCCTGACCTAACTGTTAAATAAAATCATAGAAAAGAAAATTTCGGAATCAAAAATTAAATTAAAGAACTAATGAAAAAATAAATTTAAAAAAAAAAAAGAGGAAAAAGGAAAAGTAAAAAGTGATGATATCATGCATGACCTCATGCATGATGCAATGAATATATAATTAATAAATTTAATTAATTTGATTTTATGGTCTTCCATAAGATTGAAAACAAAAAGGAAAAGGAAAAGAAAAAGAAAAAAAAAAGAGACTTATGTTCTTCCTTTGCCGCCCCATATCCCTCTCTCAACTCTCCCTCACCAAATCACCATTAAAGCTCATCTTTGAGCTTGAGAAACTAAAAACCTCACCATAGAAAAATTACTTACCATAGTTAAAACTTGTTTTAGCAACTAGAAGAGGAGATTGAGCAAGAAAGAAAGAAGAAATTGGGTTATTGAACTTCAAAGTTGAGGTAAGCTACTTACTTTGGAATTTTGAGTTTAATACATGTGTTTTTAGTTGAATAAACTTGGAAATAAACTTAAAATGAAATGAAAACAAGTGTTAGGGGACAAAGTTGAATTTCAGCCAGCTAGGGTTGATGGGTGTATATATGTGTTTTGATTGAATTAGTAGAGTAGGTAAGTTTGAATGAGTTAAGCAAGCATGTGTGTAGGTGTTTAATTAGCTAAATCCAACAAATGGCATGAACTAGGGTTTTGGCATTTAGGGTTTTGGAGACAAAAATGTGAGAATGTGTTAAATGGTGTGTTGGACTTGGTCTGAGGTGAGAAATGGTCATTTGAGACCAATTGGAGTATGTTAGAAGTGTTGGAACCAAATGCAAATTCATATTGCTTAGGGTAATGCTGCAGGCAGCAGGACCAAGGTCCCTTTGAGGGACCAAAACTGAAAATTTACAAGTCCAATTGGTGTGAGGCCAATTGGGAATGAAAATAGACACAAAATGGAACATTTTTAATTTAGGAAGCATGCCCAAAAAGTGACCAATACCTATTGAACAAATTGACCAAATCCGAAATTGGCAATCTGACCTGTACAAAAATGACCAAATGAACTCTGTTCATTTGGCCATAACTTGGACTAGGCAGGTCTAAATGACCTAAAATTTTACCAGTGGACAACCGAGATATAGACCTAAAACTTTCATGAAGAACACAAACCCAAATTATACCCTTAACCAAGTCATTTGGCCACCCAAATTTGGTGACCTAAAACTGCCAAAACTAGTTTGGTGCCCAGAAATCTGGGTTAAATCCAATCCAGCAGCCATGATTCAAATGGCTATAACTTGAGCTAAAAAACTCCAAATGGAGTGATTCAAAAATGAGAATAAATTTAAGACAATAGGAAACATTTTCTATGAAGAAAATTTTGCTAAATTCTAACAGTAAAATGACCCATGGAACAGTGCAACTTAAGACACCAAAACTGAAAATCTGCAAATTTTTCTAAAAGAATTAGAATTTGAGTAAACAACTAAAACCAACAAATTTAGTAACCACAATGTGGTATGTGGGTGAAGTTGGAATTCCCATACCTATTAAGCCTTAGAAAGTCAACAAATTGACTTGAATAGTATTGTGAATAGTAACCCTGAAATACAAAATTTAAAGAACGTCAAGTTTAACACATTAGAGCTAGGTAAAAGTGAATTTAAATTTATTTTTGGATTTATGCTAAGTTATGATACTAAAACACTGTAAAACTATGTGTTTCAGTGAAAAATAACACCGGGAAAGAACCCAAGGAATCGAGTCAAGGCCAAGAGGCGACTAGCTTAAGGTTTGTGCACAACATAGAATTTTTGTAAATTTTCTTCTGCACATCGTTTTGAATGAATTGAAATATTGAATTGTGATATCATTGTCTTGACATGTCTATTATGCTTTTAATTTAAATTTTTGAAAGTTTAACTGTACATATTTGAAATGGCATCAAATATTTAGTAAATTGTTAAGATAAGTTTTGGAAACCACAGTGTCATGACCATATATTTGAACACCTCACTAGCATGACTAGTGGAGGTAATCAGTTTCAAATTTTGATTCCTTCTCTGGCTGAAGTGTTGAGGTGTGTGCCAGTAGAAGAAGAAATTGAATGGATATCCATATATTTGAGCTAGCTAGCCATGTTATTTGACTTCTCCTTAGCCTCTGGCTATTGAGATTATATTTGTTTCGAATGGTATGATATAACTGTGGGTTTTATGAAATTGGTTTTGACACTTCGAAATGAAATTGTTTGGATTAAAATCTCATAATTCATGTTTTATATTTAATTCTCATGTATAGTCCAAATTTTGAATAAATGTGATTTAAATTCCACATAAAGTTTATTTTAGTATGTTGGGCACCACTGAGTCCTAGTACTCAGCGATGGCTGTTATTGCTGTCGCAGATTTAGAGACTAGAGGAGCAGCAGACTAAGCTGCTGAGGATTGAGGAGCTATCTGCTTGAAGTTATCAGGTATATTTTATACCCTGACTGAAAAAACAAAATTATTTTGATGTATGTAATGTATGCAAAGGTATGGACATGTAAAATTGGTCTTGAGCAGCTTGTATAAAGTTTTTAATAAATTTTAGTTTGAATTTCTTTTAATGTAAATTTTTGTAATAATGTATATAAATTATTTTATCTTTAATGAAATATAGATGGAAGTATTTTGTTTTAAATTGATTAATGGTATTTTGATGATTGTTGAATATTGGAAATTGTGGATTTGAATTTTAGGAAGTTGATAAATGATGTTGAAATTGATTGGGATGACTGTGAATTTGAAGAAGTTATTGAGACAAATTATTGGAAGTGCTTTTTACAGGAATTTGAAAAACTGTTTTCTCAAAATACAGATGGCACTCTGCCGAAATTTTTATAAAATTTAAGAAAAAATAAAATGGGTTAAAAATTTTAACTAGTTTTCAACTTTAATTAAATGTTTTAATACCTATAAAAAAATGCTCACCACTTATAAAAAGTAAGAAAATAATTTTAAAATCCCTTGTAGGGTACTTAATGAGTTATCGGTAGGTGAAGTTCGGTAGTTCATTAGGTATTCTACGGGATCATGTTAAGCCTTACAGAGGGATAAGGTGTGACAGGATTGATGGACTCTGATCCTTCAGAGGAAGGGTCTTACAGACCAGTGGAGGAGGAGGAGATTGGTAGTCATGCACCTATCCGCAATCAGGGGGGAGACAGGAGAGAGGAGTCATCCCGGGGTACAAGGGGTAGAACGCAGCAGGCTTTTTTGGAGAAAATGACTCAGATGCTCCGCCAGTTTACCAGAGCCACCTCACAGCCTACACAATGGTCTCTACTAGAGAAGTTAAGAAAGTATGGGGCCGTTGACTTTATGGGTAAAAAGGAAGATGACCCATCCGCTGCTGAGCATTGGCTAGAGCGGATTGAGAGAGTGCGAAAGTAGTTACATTGCACCCCAGAGTAGCAGCTAGAGTGCACTTTGTCGTTACTACAAGAGGAAGCCCATTAGTGGTGGGACACGGTTTCCAGAGCGGTACAGTCGACGGAGCTTACTTGTGACTTTTTCTTGACTAAGTTCAAGAAGAAGTATATTAGTCACATATTCTTAGAGGTTAGAAGGAGAGAGTTTCTGACCTTGAGGCAGTGATAGTTAACGGTCTCTGAGTATGAGAGGGAGTTTGTGAGGCTGGGTTGATATGCACAGGAGGTAATGCCTACAGAGGTAGAGAGGTGTCATAGGTTCGAGGATGGACTGAATGATAATATCATAATTATAGTGACGGCACATGGGTATATGGATTTCTCCCGGCTAGTGGCTGCATCACTTAATGTAGAGAGAGAATGAAATGAGGAGCAGTTTAGGAGAGATAAACAACAAAAGAGGAGTTCTAGACAAGGTCAGCCCAGTACACTAGTTTCTGAGGGTAAGAGGCCTAAGGTTTCCCAGGGCTAGGGCTAGAGACAGGGGTCTCAGTTTACTCAGAGAGGAGGAAAGTCCAGAGCGTTAGTGGGGAGTTCTCCAGGCACCGTAGTAAAGGGATTTACCTCCATACCATTATGTACCTATTGTGAGAGGAGACACCGAGGAGAGTGTCGATTGTTGATCGAGGGATGCTTCCGATGCGGAGCTGCTGATCATTTCCTACACGATTGTCCCCACTGGAGTGTTCCCACTGCCCCACCACTGACTGAGAGATTTGCCCCTGCAGCTCAAAAGGGTAGATGACCTACGAGACAAAAGGTGACGGGTACATCACAGAGACCAGCTTCAAAAATGATTGAGCGACCTGAGACCTGACTAGCACCTCGTGTATATGCTATGAGGGCACAGGAGGAGCCAAAGCCAATAGATATTATCCGAGGTATATTTCTCATTATAATATTTTAGTATATGTAATAATAGACCCTGTATATGAGATGAAAGAGGATAGGTGCAGTTCCTCGACTATTTACACTGAGTAAATTTAGAGGACGAAATTTTTATTAGAGGGGGAGAATTGTAACGCCCTCACTTTTGGTAATCTGTACATTCTACTATTCTGATGACTAATGTCTGTCTGAACAGCCAGGATAACTGAAACTACACTCCAACTAGAGTGAGGAGGCATAAATTGACTTAATAAAGACTAAGTAAAATTTAGGAAAAATAAAAGAAGTAAATTGCAAATGAGTTAAATGAGCCGGTGCCCCGGTGATGGGTGACCTAACGAGAAGTTGCTGTAAAGATAGCTAGTAGCCCTAAACCTGAGGGAAACTCATTGAAATAATTTTTGGAACTCCAGAGAAGAGTCATTGAGGTTTTGATAGCATTAGAATGCCAAGAAAATGATCAGAAAAATTATTAGATCTGTACAGACAATTTTAGTATGTTAAGCAAAACGAAGGGCATTTTGGTCATTTCGTCTTCAGAGATGATTTTTGACCAACTTGTCCAATTAAGTAAATAAATTATATGACATAAAATATAAATAAATATTGCTAAAAATTTAATTGAAAATGAGTAGAAAAGAAAGAAAAAAAATAAAGGAAAATGCCTATTATGACATCATACATGTGTCACCATGATGCAATTAAAAGCCCTCCACCAATCAAAAAACAACAAGCCCTCATAAGACACTTAAAAAGAGATAAAATTAACCAGAAAATTCTGCTTCTTATTCCTTCCCACTTGTTGGCCTAGAATCACCATTGGAGCTTCACCATTTCCCTTCACTTAAAGCTCCATCTCCCACTTAATTACTCCATAAAACCACTTGCTTTATTTACTAAACTTGATTGTCACACCTTAAATTAACTCTAGGCAGCCATAAGAAGTAGAAAATTCAAAGTTTTAACAAGCCAAGAAAGTCATCAAAAGGATTAGTGCTATGTAACTCTTTCTTTCTTCTTAAACTATGTTAAGCATGCATAAGGAAGTAAATATTGAAAGAAATTAAAAAAGATTGTTGAGTATATTACATGGCCAAATTTTGTCCAGCCTAGGGTAATGATGGACAATGGAATTACCAAACTTCGTCTACTAATAACCCATTAAATACACTACAAGGGATTTTAAATCTTTTCTTATTTCTTTTTATAGTGGTGAGCACTTTTGACAGATGTTAAATTTTTTTTTTTTAACTGTTTAACTAAAGTGAAATCAAATAACAAATCTGAAGTATCAATAATTTCTGTAAAAATTTCGACAGAGTGCCGTCTGTAATTGGAGCAAAATAGTTCTTAAAAAACCTCTAAAAAGCACTTCCAATATATTTGTTCAATTCCAAACTCCAATATGGCTCAACTCAAATCAGTTTCTTCAACACAGTTCAAACTCAATTCAATATCATTTTTAGCAATTCCAAAGATAAAGTGCAAAATGAATGAGTATTTTGAAAGCTGAAATAAGAAAATTGTAATACAACATTTTGACAGGCCAAAATAATTTATAACTTTATTTTACAACTGCTCAAGACCAAGTACAATATATACATATAGTTCACATACATTACAATAATATTTACAAGGAAGTGGTATACTTAATATACCCAACAAAATCCCAAAGAGAAGTCACAAGCAGCATACTCTGCTGCTTTATCTGTTTATCTACCTGCGACAGCAATGAAAAAACTATCGCTGAGTAAAATTTACTCAGTGGTGCACAATAACAATTTAAAAGGTAGTATATAAAATATTTATTGACAATTTATAATTTAAATAATTCACAATTTCATATCACAATTTTCAAAGCTCATATAACACAAATTTGATCAAACAATTTAATAACACAGTGTTGCCAATCAATAACACAACTTAGGTCATGACACAAATTTTTTTGAACATGCCGTGTTGTACACCACGACAAGACATAATCACCCCACTAATCGAAATCAATGAGGGAGGTAGCTAGCTAGCTAATGAGTACTCATCCATACTCACCTCAAACTGGCAAGTCAAAGAGGGAGGAATATAGTCATACTCACCCCATAAATGGAGGAGGAACATAGTGATATTGCCATGCCAAGTGTGAATCAAAAACAATTTCAAATCACAATATTTAAATATTTCATACAAACCACAAATTACATTTTATCTCAAAATTTCCATTTACAAGGTAGGCAACACAATAATTTCTAAATAAAATTCCCAAGGCCAAAACAATTAAAAATTATTCATAACTCATTTCTCCAAATAAATTTTCTAGTAAAAGCAGTGAATATAAAAAGTATTGTGCACAAACCTAATTTGAGTCACCTCTAGGCCTTGACTCAATGTTCCTTATGCTTTTCAATATCCTTTTTAACTGAAACACACAATTTAAAGTATTTCAGTACTCAGTTAAATTGTTTCTGACAATAAAATCCAATATCTAAATTTTCTTGGTACTATTCCCTTCAATTCATTTCATTAGTCAATCTATAATGTTGACCATTAATACACACTAGGTGAATTAATTTTAATGTTCCCAATTTGTCACATTTTATAGTCTCTAAGTGTTGGTATATGTTACCAATTTCATTTTAAAGCTTATTGCATTTTATTGCCATTTTCTAGATTTCATGGCCAATGTTTACTGTCTATTGGACCAAGCTATAGTGTAAATTTAATAGATTTCTCTTTATTAAATTGTTTCTCATTGTGTCTTCCTTAATTTCCTTTTTGAATCACTCCATTTGCAGTTGTATAGCTCAAGTTATGGTTAATTAACCATAACTAGGTCAAATCTAAATTTTTGTTTCCTTTTTAGGCATTTTCGGTTTTGATTTTACTAATTTATTTGGACTATTTGTAATCACATTGAGGTCTAGCATTCTTCATAAGTATTGTTGCCCTATGTCTTAGGGATGACTAGAAATTTTGCTTACCATTTTTCAAGTCTTATAGAATTCTTTATAGATAAATTGTTAACTTGGACTCAAAGGTCCTATATTGGCATGGTCCTCAATTAGGTCAATGGCTTGACCTTAAATTCTGACCTTATACATTTATAATTTGAGGAAGTTGTCTAAAACAATATTTTCGGCCTCTTTCTTAGCTCTCCAGATTAGTATGGCTCATTTAAATTGGACACTTCTTGTAGGAGATATGCTTATTTTAATTTTCTGGATTTTATGGTCAAATGTGCCAATTCCAGATTTAGTGTGCCAACTTAATCAAGGGAATAAGTTAATTGACCTAGTTCCCTTGATTTTTGGATTTTGGTAAAATTACCAATATTGTAGATCTATGTCTTGTTGAAATTTTGGGACTGATTTCATGTCATTTTGAGTTCTATGGACCAAGTTATGGTCATTTTACTATTGTTGGTCAAGTTGTACTTATATTGCAAAGTTTAGGTCATTTTTAGGTCAAAGTCAATTCGGCCAGTTTTTGTAACCCAAATTTAGCGATCATTTTGACTTGGTACTTAGCATTTATGGGCTTGGTGGTCTTCACCAAAGTTGTAGCCCTATGTCTAAGCTTTCCAACCATATAAATTTCAGGTCATTTAGATTTGTTTTGAGTGAGTTATGGCCAAAAGAATGGCTACTGTTCAAATGGTCAATTTCTGGGTTTGCCAAGTTACCAATTCCAGATTAGGTCAAGTTTGAGGCCCTTTTCTAGATAGAATTTTGGCAAGCTTTCTGCATGAAAGTTGGTCCATATTGGGTTTAGTTTTACCTCTAATTGGCCTCATATCAATTGGAGTCACAACTTTACACTTATAACCTAATTTATACACTGCCAACAATCACAACCTGTATAAGAGAATTTACACTCCCAATTTAGCAATCTTCCTCCTCCCAATACTTCAATATTCATTCTTGGCACTTCTGTATTTATTCAACACAATTCCAGCAAAGTAAATTGGGCAGAATGCTCAAGATTTCAAAGTACACGATACTCCATTAATATTCAACATGTAAGCCAACCCAAATTCAATATACATCAACACTTAACTTACACATACACTTCCATATCAATTTCACCTACTGCCCCCAATTCAACACCATCATATTTCATCAATAATTTCATAAAATCATACATAGTTTCATGAGTTTAAGGGCTGCCAACAATGGCAGTTTACTAAGGTATTAAATTCCCCTTTCAAACCCTATAATCAAATGCTCAATAACACATACATGGAGATTAATTTACTAACAATTCAAATTGACTTATTCAACACTAATTTCCATCAATTACATGTAGGAAAAACTCAAGTAACTCACCTTCCATGGCTGTTAAAAATGGACAGTCCCATAACTCAACAATTTCTTCAAATTTCTTCACCCAAAATACTACCCACAACCTCAACACAAGTTTTAATTAAGCAAGGGAAGAAAATGGACACTTACCTCCTGAGAGCTTTCCCAAAACCTCACCAAATCCTTCCTTTCTTGCTCCCAAAAACTTCCTCAAGTTGAGTGTGCAAGCTTTAATGAAGAAAGTATGGTGAAATGAGGCTTAAATCATGGGTGCATGGTGGTGTTTCCAAGCTTGGCCATGGAGTTTCCATGGATATTCTCTCGACTGGTTTTGTTTTGAGGTTGAAGATGAACATTTCTGTCCCAAAATGATTTATATAGGTGCCCCATAATCTGAGTTAGTGGAGCACTAACCATAGTTTAATTAGTTAATTAATTAAAGTTACATAATTTGCATTTATGCCCAAACTTTCACTACTTATATAATGTATCACATTTTTATTTTTTACGACATTTTCAAAGTGTAATACGACTTATTTTTAATGGACATTTAGGTCAAAAGCCAACTCTAGGTATCAAATGACCAAAATGCCCCTCTTCGGGTTGTATTCCCGATTTTTTGGTAACACCGATTTTTATCGAGATATCGAATTTTCATGTTTCTTTGTCCTAATTTATTAATTTTTCTTAGACAGTTCTAAGATCAATAATACTTCGATAAGTCTTTAATTATGTCTCTAAACTTAATTCAGAGGGTTCCTGTGGTCTGAGGTCGCTATTGCTGCTGTAGTAACTTCTGGTGCGGTCACCCATCGCTTCGGTGTTGGCTCGTTTAACTTAGTTTCACTTTCTCTCTTTTATTTTTCTTTAATTTTTCTTGTATTTTTTTATTTATTTCATTATTTTATGCCTATTTATTATCACTGAAGTGTAGTTCCAGACATCCTGAATTGTCCGGACTGACATTAGGTCACCGGAGTAGTCAAATGTACGGACTACGTAAAGTGAGGGCGTTACAATTCTTCCCCTCTAAATGAAAATTTCATCCTCGAAATTTATTGGATTCATATAACTGATGTCGTTATCTCATAATTTTACTCACTCTCCCATCATTGTGTCCTTTGCCTTTTGTGTTTCCACTTATGAAATTCTCTTGTTCATTAGTTCCTTGATTTCTCATGCTAGAATCCTTACTAGTCCTTCTATCTCCTTTACTTACTCCAGTCCTGTTAGCTTGCCCTCATCTAGGTATTCTACATTTATCTCACACAAATGTCTCAAATGCCTAAATCATTTCTTTCTAACAAAAATATCAAAATAACTTTAAGACTCCATATCGAGGTCTAGATATCTTTGTCCTCAAGGTATTCTTTTTAATTTATAGTCATACTAAAATCTCAAATTTTATAGTAATTCCTGCCGAATCGGTAGCTCACATTAGTGTAACCGAGTCACTGACTAATAGTGACCTTTCGATATGTTAGTTTTAAAGTTTTCAATTTCTAACTAAAATTTTTATATTTATTTCCCGTAATAGTACTCTTCTGTACCAAATCAAAGACTACTTACAAACATCCTTATCTTGGTATACCATGAGGAAGCAAGTAGCTCTATACAATATTCCCATGTCGGTACTGTAATCTGCAACTTATAATACAAACATCGAGAACATTACATAGTCACTATGTTATAACCTCATGGACTAGGTTTTCTAACATCTTATCTGTACACTTATTTCCTTCTCTGTCTTTTAAAGTTATATCAGTGGTCTCTTCATGTAATTATTTAAATTTAAAACTCATTACTTATATTTATGCCCAAGTAACCTATCAAAGTACTTGCAGGCATTACGTATCGCCATCCCTGCAAGCCCCTTCTCTGTCTTTGGTGACAATTAAGGGTACCTATCAAAGCACCTGCAGGCGTTACGTTTCGCCGTCCCTGCAAGCCCTTGAGTGTTACCTATCAGAGCACTTTGCAGGCGTTACGTATCGCTGTCCCTGCAAACCCCCTGATACCAATATTCATTATCTTTTAAAATCATATCAAACATATATTGTCAGTCCATGACTTTCCATGTAGGCAGTACTGCTATCTAAAATCCCTAATTAGTATACCAATCGATCCATACAATATACATAAGTCTAGGTTTACTTTGGGCAATTAAGCATTATTAATTGTTTAACAAAATCTTCATGTCCATGTATTGTGGGAAAGGTGGGTTCCATATCACTATTTCATGTGATTTAGCATGTAGTGATAACAAAATTTCCATGTCAATGTACAGTGGGAAAGTGGGTCCCACATACCTGTTTCAAGTAATTTAGTATATAGTGACTTAGTAGGGATAAGTTAATAATATTTTTCAAGAACCTTTCTTTAGGTTCAATTTCGGGATTTTAACTTTACATATCACTTTGGACAATTTGTGGCCATTGTTTGACCCCATTTCCTAGAAGGAAATTGTTCTTTTATGTCTTGTCCCTTTTTCCCAAATGACTATTCGAGCTCTGACTCATAGGTTTCTCCCTCTTCTCTATTTCACATTGCCCTTGTGGGGTTGGGTTTGTACTTGGGCTTGGGCTGACAGATTATCAGCCATTTGTTGAAAGAAAGCAGCCATTTGCTGGGCCATTTGTGCAGTAATTTGTACAGGTGGGGCTGGTAAAGTTGGACTTCTGACTCTCTGAGGGGCTGGGGCCTCACCTTGTACTTCCGTCATCACAGACTGTTCTATTATCTTATTCTTCTATTCATATCTTTTCACAGGATTTTCTATTTCTTATACAACTAACACAAGGAGATTTCTCTCCATTAGATCATATTTATGATGTAATGTACTGTATGTATCAAACCATGACATTGAGTAGTTGTACTATGAAGGAAAAATATACAAATTACAGGTCAAAACAGAATTTAAAAACTTGCTCTGATACCACTAAAACATGTCACACCTTACCCCTCCGTAAGGTATAACATGATCTCATAGTATACCTAATGAATTACCAAACTTCGTCTACTGATAACCCATTAAATATACTACAAGGGATTTTAAACCTTTTCTTATTTCTTTTTACAGTGGTGAGCACTTTTGACAGATGTTAAATTTTTTTTTTTTAACTTTTTAACTGAAGTGAAATCAAATAACAAATCTGAAGTATCAATAATTTCTATAAAAATTTCGGCATAGTGCCGTCTGTAATTGGAGCAAAACAGTTCTTCAAAAACCTGTAAAAAGCACTTCCAATATATTTGTTCAATTCCAAACTGCAATATGGCTCAACTCAAATCAATGTCTTCAACACAGTTCAAACTCAATTCAATATCATTTTTAGCAATTCCAAAGATAAAGTGCAAAATGAATGAGTATTTCGAAAGCTGAAATAAGAGAATTGTAATACAACATTTTGACAGGCCAAAATAATTTATAACTTTATTTTACAACTGCTCAAGACCAAATACAATATATACATACAGTTCACGTACATTATAATAATATTTACAAGGAAGTGGTATACTCAATATACCCGACAAAATCCCAAAGCAAAGTCACAAGCAGCCTACTTTGCTGCTTTATCTGTCTATCTACCTGCGACAGCAATGAAAAAGCTATCGCTGAGTAAAATTTACTCAGTGGTGCACAATAACAATTTAAAAGCGATATATAAAACATTTATTGACAATTTACAATTCAAATAATTCACAATTTCATATCACAATTTTCAAAGCTCATATAACACAAATTTGAACAAACAATTTAATAACACAGTGTTGCCAATCAATAACACAACTTAGGTCATGACACAAATTTTTTCGAACATGCCGTGTTGTACACCACGATAAGAAATACTCGCCCCACTAATCGAAATCAATGAGGGAGGTGGTTAGCTAGCTAATGAGTACTCATCCATACTCACCTCAGACTGGCAAGTCAAAAAGGGAGGAATATAGTCATACTCACCCCATAAATGGAGGAGGAACATAGTGATATTGCCATGCCATGTGTGAATCAAAAACAATTTCAAATCACAATATTTAAATATTTTATACAAACCACAAATCACATTTTATCTCAAAATTTCCATTTACAAGGTAGGCAACACAATAATTTCCAAATAAAATTCCCAAAGCCAACAACAATAAAAAATTATTCATAACTCATTTCTCCAAATAAATTTTCTAGTAAAAGCAGTGAATATAAAAATTATTGTGCACAGACCTGATTTGAGTTGCCTCTAGGCCTTCACTCAATGTTCCTTATGCTTTCAATATCCTTTTTAACTAAAACACACAATTTAAAGTGTTTCAGCACTCAATTAAATTGTTTCTGACAATAAAATCCAATATCTAAATTTTTTTTGTACTATTCCCTTCAATTCATTTCATTAGTCAACCTATAATGTTGACCATTAATACACACTAGGTGAATTAATTTTAATGTTCCCAATTTGTCACATTTTATAGTCTCTAAGTGTTGGTATATATTAGCAATTTCATTTTAAAGCTTATTGCATTTTATTGCCATTTTCTAGATTTCATGGCCAATGTTTAATGTCTATTGGACCAAGCTACAGTGAAAATTTAATAGATTTCTCTTCATTAAATTGTTTCTCATTGTGTCTTCCTTAATTTCCTTTTTGAGTCACTCCATTTGGAGTTGTATAGCTCAAGTTATGGTTAATTAACCATAACTAGGTCAAATCTAAATTTTAGTTTCCTTTTTAGGCATTTTCGGTTCTTATTTTACTAATTTATTTGGACTATTTGTAATCACATTGAGGTCTAGCATTCTTCATAAGTATTGTTGCCCTATGTCTTAGGGACAACCAAAAATTTTGCTTACCATTTTTCAAGTCTTATAGAATTCTTTTTAGACAAATTGTTAACTTGGACTCAAAGGTCCTATATTGGCATGGTCTTCAATTAGGTCAATGGCTTGACCTTAAATTTTGACCTTATACATTTATAATTTGATGAAGTTGTCTAAAACAATGTTTTAGGTCTCTTTCTTAGCTCTCCAGATTGGTATGGCTCATTTAAATTGGACACTTTTTGTGAGAGATATGCTTATTTTAACTTTCTAGATTTTATGGTCAAATGTGCCAATTCTAGATTTAGTGTGCCAACTTAATCAAGTTAACTGACCTAGTTTCCTTGATTTCTGGATTTTGGTCAAATTACCAATTTTGTAGATATAGGTCTTATTGAAATTTTGGGACTAATTTCATGTCATTTGGAGTTCTATGGACCAAGTTATGGTCATTTTACTATTGCTGGTCAAGTTGCACTTATATTGCAAAGTTTATGCCATTTTTAGGTCAAAGTCAATTCGGCCAGTTTTTGTAACCCAAATTTGGCGATCATTTTGACTTGGTAATTGGCATTTCTAGGCTTGGTGGTCTTCACCAAATTTGTAACCCTATGTCTAAGCTTTCCAACCATATAAATTTCAGGTCATTTGGATATGTTTTGAGTGAGTTATGGCCAAAAGAATGGCTACTATTCAAATGGTCAATTTCTGGGTTTGCTAAGTTACCAATTCCGGATTAGGTCAAGTTTGATGTCCTTTTCTGGACAGAATTTTGGCAAGCTTTCTACATGAAAGTTGGTCCATATTGAGTCTAGTTTTACCTCCAATTGGCCTCATACCAATTGGAGTCACAACTTTACACTTATAACCTAATTTATGCACTGCCAACAATCACAACTTGCATAAGCGAATTTACACTCCCAATTTGGCAATCCTCCTCCTCCCAATACTTCAATATTCATTCTTGTCACTTCTATATTTATTGAACACAATTCCAGCAAAGTAAATTGGGCAGAATACTCAACATTTCAAGGTACACAATACTCCATTAATATTCAACATATAAGCCAACCCAAATTCAATATACATCAACACTTAACTTACACATACACTTCCATATCAATTTCACCTACTGCCCCCAATTCAACACCATCATAATTCATCAATAATTTCATAAAATCATACACAATTTCATGATTTTAAGGGCTGCCAACAATGGCAGTTTGCTAAGGTATTAAATTCCCCTTTTAAACCCTAAAATCAAATGCTCAATAACACATACAAGGAGATTAATTCACTAACAATTCAAATTGACTTATTCAACACTAATTTCCATTAATTACATTTAGGAAAAACTCAAGCAACTCACCTTCCATGGCTGTCAACTCAGCCATTTCTTCAAATTTCTTCACCCAAAATACTACCCACAACCTCAACACAAGTTTTAATTAAGCAAGGGAAGAAAATGGACACTTACCTCTTGAGAGCTTTCCAAAAACCTCACCAAATCCTTCCTTTCTTACTCCCAAAAAGCTTGCTCAAGTTGAGTGTGCAAGCTTTAATGAAGAAAGTATGGTGAAATGAGGCTTAAATCATGGGTGCACGGTGGTGTTTCCAAGCTTGGCCGTGGAGTTTCCATAGAGATTCTCTCGGCTGGTTTTGTTTTGAGGTTGAAGATGAACATTTTTGTCCCAAAATGATTTATATAGGTGTCCCATAATCTGAGTTAGTGGAGCACTAACCATAGTTTAATTAGTTAATTAATTAAAGTTACATAATTTGCATTTATGCCCAAACTTTCACTATTTATATAATGTATCATATTTTTGTTTTTCATGACATTTTCAAAGTGTAATACGACTTATTTTTAATAGACATTTAGGTCAAAATCCAACTCTAGGTATCAAATGACCAAAATGCTCCTCTTCGGGTTGTATTCCCAATTTTTCGGTAACACTGATTTTTGTCGATTTATCGATTTTTCGTTTTTCTTTGTACTAATTCATTAATTTTTCTTAGACATTTCTAATGTCAATTATACTTCACTAAGTCTTTAATTATGTCTCAAAACTTAATTCTAAGGGTTCCCCGTGGTCCCGGTGTCAGCTATTGCCTGTGCCGTAACTTCCCGGTACAGTCACCCATCACTTCGATGTCGGCTCATTTAACTTAGTTTCACTTTCTCTCTTTTATTTTCTTTAATTTTTCTTGTATTTTCTTTTTATTTATTTTATTATTTTATGCCTGTTTATTATTACTGAAGTGTAGTTCCAGACATTCTAAATTTTCCGGACTGACATTAGGTCACCAGAGTAGTCGAATGTATGAACTACGTAAAGTGAGGGCGTTAAAAAATCCAATTTCTAACTTAGAATTGATGGAAGATAAGATATAGATGATGATTGGTATAAGATTTGCATGATTTGAGAAATTTTGAGTTGGGGTTTGAATTAATTTTGGTACCTTGGTGTTATGGCTTGAGATTGATCTTGTTGAGACTGTTTGTTGGTCATTTGAAGTGTTATGAATGATAAATTATAGTTGGGAGTAAGGAGGAATGAATATTGGGAGTGCTTCTCTTATGTAGGAATTCGGACCTATGAGTCCAATGTACTGTTTGAGTCATAACTATAATTGTGTGACTCCAATTGGTATGAGGCCAATTGGAGGTGAAACTAGACTCAAAATACCCCATTTTTCTCTATCAAAATCTTGATCAATTTAGTATCCCCATCCGGGTATTCAAACACTGAACCAATAAAAATGACCACATGCTCATTTGGCCATAACTCTCTCTAGATAGGTCCAAATGACCTAAATTTTATACCATTGGAAAGGTTAGACATAGGGCTACAACTTTCATTGAGAACACTAAGCCCAGAATTGTCTCTAATCAAATGAAATTGTTGACTTAATTTAGGATACCAAACTAACCTGCACCATTCTGCCCAGAATTTCCTGGACTAAAGCTCACCCGACCAGTTTTGGCAAGATGGCCATAACTTGGTCTACAAAAACCCAAATTCAATCAAACCAGTGGCAAAATTTTTATAAGACATAGATTTACAAAATTGGCCTTTTGACCAAAATCCAGATACTAAGGAAACTAGGCCAATTTATTAGGTTAAATTAGTATATGAATTTTGGAAATTTTCTATGTGATCATTTGACCCCAGAAAACTCATTTAGCCATATCTCCCACTAGGAAGCTCTAATTAGGATAAGCCATACTGATCTGGAACCTAAGAAACAGGGCTCTAACTTTTTTTTTAAACTTGGTCCTCAAATTATGAACATAAGAACCCTAAAATGGGAGTCAAAGTTTCTGACCTGAACATGAATCCTGGTAGAACAGGGTACATGAGTCCAGGCCAGTGATTGGGCCATAATTAATTCTACAAAACTTGAAAATTTTCTGAGTGACTATAATACATAGGGTAACAACTTCTATGAAGAACCTTAGGCCTAAAAATGACTATAACATGACCAATTAATTAGACAAAGAAAGACTCTAGAAACTGCCAAATTCTGGACCTTGAGAAAGGTTCATAAAATAACTTAGCATATGATATGAAATAAAATATAATACTTTGTTAAGCATAAAAATGACATGAATTAATGAAACTATAGGTATGAAACAATATTATTTTGCCCAAAGTACACCTAGACTCATTTATATAGCTTGGATTGATTGGTATACCAATTAGGGACTACATATTGCAGTACTACCCACAGGGATAATCATTGATAGACAACATATCTACCTACTCGATGGCCATAGTGCCAATTTTTATTATTACTGGCTTATGCCTGCCCACTGGCCTTGTGCCTGATATGACCATTGTATACTTGGTAGACATATGGATGTCTAATTAGTATACTCCCGTGCATCCAGTCTTTATAATCTGTCATAGGTTTCTTGGGTACAGATAAAAGCAATAAGCCTTAAATATAAATAAGTACATGAGAAAATCATTAATAGGAATTTTATAAGACTGAATATATGGTATATGCACTGAAAATATCCCTATTAGCTTATTTACTTCCAAAGTTTTAGAAAATATGTAAAAGATTTTAAATACATTAACATTGATATTTATTTATAAGGTTATATGTGAAATAATTATTTTAAATTGTTTAGTTATTATTCCTTATTTATGCACTACTAAGCGTTATGCTTAGCACGTTGGTTCTTATCACGCGTAGGTATTGGAGAGCAGCAGCAGCAATAGGGCCTAGACCAGACTTGGACCAAATCTGCTACAGTGTGGATTGTCACCTCATCAATCATTTGGTAGGGCTCATGTACATATTAGATTTTGCATTTTGGTATTGTATGTAATTAAATGATGTAAATAATTTTGGATTGTATATAAATTGTAAATTATTGTTTATGTAAACTTTATATGAATGAAATGTAGTTTATTTTCTTGAAATTAATATGAGCATGAGAAGTGATATGATGAATGAATAGATGAAATGGACATAAATTGTTTTAACAGGTAACATGAAACCCACCATGCACTAATAGAACAGATGAGACTCTATCTAGGTCTCCATAAAAATGAAATGGGATAAAAAAAAATTCTACAAGTGAGATAATAAAATTAAATGGATGTTAAATTAATATTGTAAACGATAAGACAGGATAGGGTGCTCCAGCACCGAATGTAGCACGCCTTACTCAGCTACGCTGTAGATGGGAGAGGGGTGTTACAAAATAAGTAGCAACCATAAAAAAATCCTACAAGAACTAGTAAAGTTATCCACCTAGCAATAATCAGGCCAAGATAATCCCAGAAAGCATAAAGGATCCGAAACACCAACATTTGCTCAGCAAATTGGATTGAGCTAACAAGAATATATTTCGATAGAGCACCATTAGAATCCCTTAAAAACGTCTCCAATAGTGTAAGGACCTAGTTTACCAACCGATGAACCATCCCTATTGCACTTAAGATATTTAAGGGCTGGTAGGGAGCATGAGACAAGAAGTCTTTGATTCAGATGATTACTCTAGTATTTAATTTTGCTCTACTGATGAAAGAAGATCTAATCTAGTGAAAGGAAATTTGAATCCATTTCCTTAAGCCAAGTAGAGACTCTGAAAAGCACAGTGGAATAAAATAATCACATAAAAAAATTCCAAAATTTGGCCTAGAATTATTGCCTATTGCATTCAAATTCCAATCATTGGATAAGTCCACAAAAGAGTTTGGTATGCATAAATAGACACCTCACCACGGCACAAAAAAAAAAATTGGATTAGCAACTAATTTGTCCAATCATTTTAAAAGTCCATAAAAGAGTTTGGTACACATAAATAGACACCCCACCACACTACAGAAAAACATTTGATTAGCAAACTACATAATTGGTTGCTAATCTATTAAAATTGGTTGCTTATTGATTTAGCAAACGATTTAGCAATTAATGCCAAATCAATTGCTAATCCATTAAAATTGGTTGCTAATTGATTTAGCAACCAATTCTGTTAGTTGCAATAAGCATAGTTACAAATAGAAACCGACAACCAAATTAGTTGCTAAATTAATTAACTTTAAAAAAAATAAAACTTCTAGTAAAAAACTATCAATTATTGCTAGTAGTAACCAATTTAGCAACTAAAATTAGCAACTGAAATATAATTAGTTCCAAAAAATTTGGTGTCTTTAATTTTATAATTTTGCAGCTATTTTGTAAATCAGTTGCTATTTGTAATTAATTTAGCAATAAAAAAAATCAGTTGCTAAATTTTAAAAACATTATAAAAAAGAAATTAATTTCCAAATACAAATGAAAAATTAAATAAATAAATTTTTTAAAAAATTACTAAAATAATAAATTATTAATGAAAAATTAGTATTATAACAAAAAATTACTAAAAATTAATATTACAAATAATATACCAACAAAAAATACATTTGTACAAAAATTTTTATTTTGTCCTAAAGAAAAATAAATTAAATGAAAAAGATAAGAAAGAAAAAGATAAAGAAGAAAATTGATGAGAAAGAAAAAGATGATAAAGAAGAAAATAGATTTAAAGGAAAAAGATGATGAAGAAGAGAATATATGAGAAAGAAAAAAAAATAAAGAAGAAAATATATTAAAAAAATAATGAAAAAAAAAGATGAAAAAAAAAGATAATGAAGAAAATAGGTTAGAAAGGAAAACATGATGAATAAAATAGAAGAGAATGAAAAAGATGAACAAAATGAGAGAAAGGAGAAGAAAATGAGAGAAAAGAGAAGATAAGGAGTAAAAAAAAAAAAGTAGTGGGAAAAGAAAATAAGTAATGATTTATATAAATGAATTAGCAACTAATTATTAATTGCTAATTTCTTTTAAAAATTGAGCCAAAATTTTGAGGGGCAAACTTTACAGTTGATTCACAATCGATTGTAAAATCAATTACTAATAGTAACTAATTTCAATTGGTTACGAAAATCAGTTGTTTTAGTAACTGATTCACAAATCGGTTATAAATAAAAAAAAATGCGGAAATTTTTAGGTGGAAAAAATCAATTACAAAATCACTTACTAATAGTAACCGATTGTAAAAATTAGTTTCTGTTAGCAACCAATTTGTAAATCCGTTGCAAATCAAAAAAAGAAAACAAAAAATTAAGAGAGAATTTTGGGGAGAAAAAGTCAGTTGAAAATAAAAAAAAATTAGGCAGAAAGTTTTGGGAGGAAAAATTTAACAACCAACAAGGATTTAGTTGCAAATAATAACCAATTTTAGCAACCAATTGCCAATCGATTGGTAACTTTGGGGCTAATTAAAATAATTTATTGATTTAAGGTTTTTCTAATTTAGCAGCTAATTTAGCAAACTATTATAATTTAGTTGCTAATAGCAACTAATTCTTGAATCATTGTTAAATTTTTAAAAATTAACTATTTTACTAGAAAAAAATAAACATCACTTATCGGTTGCAAAATTGATTGTTATCGATTGCAAAACAAAAAAAAATGGATGAAAATTTTTTTGACAAAAAAATCAGTTGCAAATAAAAAAAAATTAAAAATGGAGCCAAAATTTTTGGAGAGAGAGTTGATTGCAAAACCAGTTGCTAATAGTAATCGATTCATAAATTGATTCAAAATAAAAAAATAAAAAATTAGGCAAGATGTTCAGGGAGAAAAAATAGCAACTGATTTATAATTGATTGCAAAAATTAATTGTTATTAGTAACCAACAAGGAATTGGCCACAAATTGTCACACCTTACCCCTCTGTAAGATATGACATGATCCCGTAGTATACTTAATAAATTACCGGACTTCGCCTATCGATAATCTATTAAATATACTACAAAGAATTTTGACAAAATAAAATCATTTTTTTGAGTTTATTGTGGTGGTAAAAGAATTAATTAAGTGTCTTCAATTTAAGAACAATTCATTTAGAAACAAATAAGTATTTTTAAAATTTTGCAGAAAATCCAAATAGTTACGGCTAAAACTATATAAAAACAGTTCTTTTAAAACCTGTTGGAAACCACCTGTAGCAATTGTATAACATAATTAAATATATAATCATTCATAAATTACTTTCTTTCATTCACAACTCAAAAAGAATACAGCTTTATATTTATAATATAAAAATATTTTATTACAAGTTGGTATCCATTGGAATTTAGGAAATTAATATTACAAGACTTACAACTGATCAAACTCACGAAAATAATATTACAATAATTTACATTTGATTAAAGTCCCAAAATAATATTACAAATGTTTATATACAACTGCTCAATTTTAATTACACACATATAGTTACATGATTACATTAAAATTTATGTACAAGGGTATACCTATTGTAACACCCCGAACCTCCAAGTTATGAATAGTACCTTTTTTTGTCCATGACTAGTACTATTCAAAGACACCTTAAGGATAAAAAATAAATAGAAAATTAATTGAGACAGACACAATAAAAATTCAAGTGATCCAAAAATATAAGGACACACCAGGTATATTGTAAAAGAGGGATTATGACCCGATAAGGGGCATTTTGGTCAATTTACTTTAAGAGTTGATTTTTTTTTTTTTACCAAAAGGTCAATTTAATTAAATAAAAATAAATTATTGAATTATGAAGAAATATTGAGGAAAATTTAGTGTAAATATAAAAAGAAAAGAAAGAAAATAAAATTGTAAGTTTTATGACATTTTTGACACAATTAAAATTTTTAATTGTAATAAACTAATTTTGAGAATAAATATACATAAAAGATAAGACAAATTAAAAAGCCATTTCTTCCCTTTCTTTCCCATTTAGTTACCACCCACTCTCTCCCCTTCTCTCTCTCTTTCTTCTTCTTCCTTCTTTCTCCATTGACACCCATTCTCAAAACTCAATTCCTTGCTTTTCCTCTATGGGTTTTGCATCTAATTGGTAGAGAGCATCAAATTAATATTTGATTTAGAGATTAAAAGCAAGGAGAAACAAGAGATTAGAAGAAAATTGAAGATTTGGGGAGTTGGAAGGAAGTCATCAAGAGGTAAGTTCTTTAATGCTCATTTTGTTATACAAATCTTAAATTAAGTTAGATTATGATGAAATTTCATAAGAAAATGAAAGGAAACATGCATGGAACCTAAACTAGGGTTTTGGCCAAATTGGAAAAAAATTAGGGTTTGATATATTTCAACGAAAATGGTGATGAAATCAAGCTTAGTTGAAGTAAAATGCATGATTAGAGCAAAGAAATTGCATAAAATGTGTATAAATTTAATTATGGGAGATTAGGGTTAATGGGAAAATTGGGTTTTGGTGCTAGAGAGTGAAATTAGTGTGTGTAGTGTTAAATTATGATCATTTGAGGTTTATTTAGTTTGAATTGACATTGGGTTGATGAATGGAAGTAACAAAATGGTAGGATTAGGAAAAAATGCAAACTTTGGTGTTTAAAAATTGTGGGTTTTGTGCTAGGAAGTGTCATTGATGTGTCAATGCTAAATTATAGTCATTTTGGGTGAATTAAATGTGAATTGAGGTTGGTTAGAGGGAATAATTGAAGAAATGAAAATTTTAAACCAAGGGCAGAATTTCCACACTGAGTTCAGTGTGTTTGACAGCCCATAAATTGAGCTACACAACTCCAATTGGTGTGAAACCAATTGGAAATGAAACTTAAGACATAGGGCTAGAATTTTCATGAAGAGAGCCACCCCAGAAACTGCCCAGAAATTGCCTAAACCTTGGCTTGAACTTAGAGACACAATTCTAGAACCTGCAGAATTTGACCATATAAATAGTAAATTTTGCATGGCCATAACTCTCTCTAGAATACTCTGATTTAGGTGATTCTTCAACCAATGAAAACCTAAGACATAGTAGAATATTTCATATGAAGAACTTGAGGCCAAATTATGGACTTAACCCAATCAAATTGCTGAGCAAAGTTGAATCACTGAATCTGCAGAACTGCAGATTTACCATATGAACAGTAAATTTTGCTTAGCCATAACTCTCTCTAGAAAACTTCGATTTAGGCGATTGTTGAACCGATGGAAACCTAAGACATGGTAGAACATTTTGTATGAAGAACATTAGACCAAATTATGGACTTGATCAAATTGCTGAACGAAGTTGGATTGATAAATCTGCCAGAACTGAATCTGCAGCATGAACAGTGACGTGAATAGTAACTGTATTTTGGTCATAACTTGAGCTACACAGCTCCGAATTAGGCGATTGAAAAACGAAAATAAACTCAAGACCTAAATGAACAATTTTCATGAATAATACCTCACCAAATTATGATCAAAACTAGGTACAAATTGGGTTCAAAGATTGGGACACCAAGCTGTCCCAAAACCAAAATATTCTAAAATTTTCAAAGCTAACTTGAGATGCATTAGAAATGCATTTAATGAGTTTTTGGCAGTAATTGAGATTTGTATTGAGGTATTCTATTTGTGTATTTTCAGTAGAAAAAGAAGTTGGAACTGACAAGGAGAAGTAGGTAACAAGGAAGGAGAATTATTGAAGGTTTGTGCACAATTAACCTTTTCTTCGTTTTTAAACTTGTAAATTGCTTGGAATGTGTTAAATTGAATGAGTTTGCTTTGAACAAGTTTACTTTGATTGAAATATGGTTTTTCTCTTGCATTTAAGAAATTTGGGTGTTGCCACCTTCATATGGATATTATGATGAATTTAAATGTGTTTATTGGTTTATAAATGTGATTGTTGAGTGAAAAATTTTTGGAAACTGTTTTGAAACCATAGTTAGCATGACAACCCCTTTCGAAACTCCCCAGTAGTAATGGCTATTTGGGGTTGATAATTGATATTGATTATGTCTCCCATTAATAACGGTTAGTGGGGCAAAACTACATGAGTACTCATTAGCTAGCTAGCCCTTTCCTCATTAATAATGGTTAGTGAGGTTGAGATTGCTTTGTCATGGTGTACAACACGACACTGATCATGAAATTTTGTGTCATGGCCTAAACTATGTGTTGATGTTGACAACACTAATGCTTTGTGAATTGTGATTTATGAAATGTGATTTCTCATTTGAAATATTATTCCAATAAATGGCCTTTATGGACTTAGAACTATTGTGAAGTTTTTATGCTTAAGAAAAATGTGATTTATTATGATTTGATAAATTATGTTTTACCTTAAGTTTTAAAGTTATTAGTTGTGCAACACTGAGTGATATACTCAGCGATAGCTTCTTTATGTTGTCGCAGGTAAGGGAAAGGAGAAGGCTGCTGAGTGAGAGACTTGAAAGCAGCATTTTAGTATTGTTTGTGGGTATTTACATTAGGTATACCTCGTGATTCCTTCGAATGTCTTTTGTACCTATATGTATGGATGTACGGACATTGAGCAGTTTGTAAATAAAAGCATTGCATTGCTATCACATTTTGAGTTTGTAACTATTTTGCATTTTACTTTGAGAATTATGAAAATGTAACTTTTACAATATTTAGTCTATCATTATTTCCAATGAATGTTTACGTGGAATTTTAACTATTTTCATGCAGTTTTCCCTAAAAGAATTGATAAGATAAAAAGCTATGGTTTGTTTTAAAATCCTTTGTAGCATAACTAATGGGTTATCGGTAGGTGGAGTTCGGTAATTCATTAGGTATTCTATGGGAACATGTCGTGCCTTACAAGGGATAAGGTGTGACATGTGTTAATTGGTATCAGAGCAAAAATTTTTTGATAAGTACGACTGTTCAACTGTCATTAATTGATACATATAGTGCATTACATCATAAATATGGACTAATGGAGGGAAATCTCCCTGTGTTGGTTGTCCAGGGAGTAGAATTCTTTGGGATTCAGTATGGAAGAGGGGGATCACACAGCAGACCAATCAGTAGCAGCTGAGGTACAGGAGGAGGCCCCAGCTCCTCAGAATGCCAGTGGGTCAGCTGAACCCGTCCCGCCTATGCAGTTTAATGCTCAGTTCGCTCAGCAGATGGCTGCACTATTTCAGCAAATGGCTGGCAATATACCAGTCCAAGCTCCTATGCAAGCACCTCCAGTGCAACCACCATCCCTAGCCAGATAATATGACAAGTTAATGAAGTATGGGGCAACAGAGTTCAAAGGTACAGTGGACCCATTGGAAGCTGAGCAATGGTTAGAACGGATGGAGAGAGTATTCAAGAAACTGCACTGCACTGATGATTTGAAGTTCGAATACTCGGTCTCTCTACTGCATGGAGATGCATATGAGTGGTGGAAAACCATTCCTCATAGTTTGGTTGAGCCCCCTGTGTTGACATGGGATGACTTTCTCAGAGAATTTAGACAGAAGTATGTTCCTGACATATATGTAGAAATATGAAGCTATAGGAGTTTCTCAGTTTGAAGCAAGCGAATAGGACTGTAGCTGAGTATGAGAGAGACTTTTCCCGCCTCAGCCACTATGTTAGAAGCCTACTCACTACCAGTAGAGACAAATGCAAACGGTTTGAGGCCTAGTTTGAGATTGCGAGTGGTTGGGTTTCAACATGATAACTTCTCTTGGTTGATATCATAGGCCCTTGAATTGGAAAGGATAGAACTGGAAAGGGCATCTAAGAAGGTAACCACTGAAAAAGATAAGAGCAGTAAGCCTACAGGTCAGAGTCCAAGTAACAATTCGGGTAAGAGGAAGAGCTTTGGGGGACCAAGTAACAGAGGATATAGTAGGGGAAGATTCTTAAGGCAGAGGCCACCTAGATCCGAATAACAGACATCTAGGGGTTCCTTTCCTACCCGTGCTTGTGAGACTTGTGGCAGGACTCATGGAGGAGTATGTTATAAGGCCATAGGAGCCTGTTACAACTGTGGTGGAAGTGGGCATTTTGCTAGAGATTGCACTAGTGCCCGCATATCTGGGCCGCCTACCACCACTGAAGGATCTGTTCAAGGTTCTGCATCCAAAGGACAATAGACAGCTAGTAGAGGCCGAGGTAGGGGTAGAGGTAACACTTCTGGTAGCCAAGGCACAGTGAGCCAACCAGAGCAGAGTGGTGCACCAATTAGGGTGTACACCATGCACTAAAGGGATGAAGCTGAGACATCAGATTTTGTGGCTGGTACTTTCTCCATTTTTGATAGAGATGTATATGTGCTGTTTAACCCTAGTTCTACACATTCTTATGCTAGTGCCAGTATTACATGCTCTGTTGCCATTCCTTGTGTGAAATTGGATTATGATGTGCTAGTGACTAGTCCTTTAGGACAAGAGATTAGGGTGAACAAATTGTATAAGGATTGTCCTTTGGTGATCTAAGGATATGCATTCCTGTCAGACTTAATTGACATGCCCTTCTGAGATTATGATATCATCTTGGGCATGGATTGGTTAGCCAGACATCACGCCATGATCGACTGTAGACTGAAGACAGTCACTTTTGGCCTTCCCAAGTATGCAGACATAGTGATACACAGGGAGAGGCAGTTATTGCCATCCAACATCATTTCAGCTGCACTTGCTAGAAAGATGATTAGAAATGGATGTAAAGCTTATCTAGCTCATGTGATAGACACCCAGGTGGGGAGTTTAGATCTTAAAGATATTCCTTTGGTATTGGATTTTCAGGATGTCTTTCTGGAAGAATTGTCGGGATTGCCTTCGGAAAGAGAGGTGCAGTTTGAAATTAAGACTATGCCTAGTGTGGAGCCAATCTCCATCACTCCTTATAGGATGGCACCTGCAGAGTTGAAAGAGTTGAAGGTGTAATTGCAGGAATTGTTAGATAAGGGTTTCATCTGCCCTAGCGTGTCACCTTGGAGAGCACCAATATTATTTGTGAAGAAAAAGGATGGTACTCTCCGCCTATGCATAGACTACAGACAGTTGAATAAGGTGACTATAAAGAATAGATATCCTCTGCCATGGATCGATGATTTGTTTGATCAATTGAAGGATGCAACTGTATTCTCCAAAATTGACTTGAGATCAGGCTACTACCAGTTGACGGTGCAGGTGTCACACCCTACCCCCCTATAAGGCGTAACATGATCCCGTAGTATACCTAATGAATTACCAACTTCGCCTACTGATAACCCATTAAATACACTACAAGGGATTTTCAAAACTTTTCTTACTTCTTTTACAGTGGTGAGCACTATTTACAGGTGTTAAAAACCTTTTTGAACTGAAGTGAATTAGCTAACACATTTAGACTATTAGTAATTTCTGTAAAAATTACAGTACAAAATGCAAAATGTGGTATACTCATTATACCCGATAATTTCTCGCTGGATGTACTAGCAGCCTAGTCTGCTGCCCTATCAGTCTGTCTACCTGCGACTGCGATGAAAAGCTATCGCTGAGACAATGTCTTAGTGGTGCACAACATTAACCAAATATAACTTTAAATCACAATTCATAAATCATATAAATGATGGATACTTAAAACCATAGTTAAATTCAAGACAATAAATATCATAAGGAATTTAAACTCTATTTTACAATATCACAATAAATCTCAAAGATCAAAACATAGTTAAATTCAAAAGACAGTGAATGTCAATAAGAATTTAAACTCCATTTCACAATCTTACAATACATATCAATAAATCGCACACAGCTTAATCATGTTCCAAAGTTCAATTCGTCCCAAAAGCCGATGGCTAATGAGGTATTCAATTCGTCCCAAAAGACGATGGCTAATGAGGAATAACATAGCTAGCTAGCAAAAATATGAGTACTCATTCGATTCGTCCTCAACAGGCACACACCTCAACACTTCAGCCAGAGAGGGAATTCAATTCGTCCCACTAGACAAGCTAGCGAGGAATACAATTAATATACATGATAGCTATGGTTTCAAATCATTTCCAGTGCTTTTCAATCAATAAGTATCCATCAATATCATTCAAACAATTTTTCACAGTTTCAAACCATTTACAATGCTTTTCAAGCAATAAATATTCATTCAAACACATTTCCACAATTTAAAACAATAACGTACAAATAGTCATAATTCATTTCAATTGAAAAATTCAAAAGAATTAGCTGTTGTGCACAAATCTTTGATAACTGTCTCCTGGTCTTGACTCAGTGTTTCCTTCCCTTTTCCTGAGTCTTTGCTAACTGAGAAACACAATTTGAAGTGTTTCAGTACTAAATTAAACTGTCTCTAACGATAATGCTTGATAAGTAATTCACTGAATGCTATTATTTGCTTAATCAACCTAATATATCGACCCTCGATGCATTCTAGGTAAATTAGGTTTTAATGTTACTAACATGTCACATTCGATAGTCTTTTAGGGTTGGTACATGTTACCAAGTTCATTTCCGTGTATACTGCATTTTCTTGCAATTTGCTGGATTCCGGGATACTAGTTTGACCTAGCTGGACGACCTAGTTCCCTCGATTTTCGGGTATCGGTCAAAACTATAAACTTGTAGATCTATGTCTTATTGCACACGGGGCAAAATTTTAGGTCATTCTGAGTTATGTAGGCCAAGTTATGATCATTTTACTATTGCTGGTCAAATTGCATCAAAATTGGTCACTTTAGGTCACTTTAGGTCAATTTTGGTTCGGCCAGTTTTTGGATCCGAACTTGTGCAAGCTGTTTGACTTGTTTATGGTAATTTCTTGGTTTTGGTGTCTTCATAAAACTTGTAGATATGGGTCTTAACTATTCATGGTCAAAATGTTAGGTCAATTGGACCTGTTTGAGTGAGTTATGGCCTAAAAACTAACTACTGCCCAAATGGTCAATTTTCAGGCCTTATTTGCAATTAATCCGGATTTGGTCATTTTTCAAGCTACCTTGCAAGCAGAATTTAGGCAAGCTTCCTTCATGAAAGTTGGCACATTTTGTGCCTAGTTCCACCTCCAATTGGTTTCATACCAAATGGAGCCACACAATTAAAGTTCTAGGCCTAAAACACAAACTGCCTGATTGCATTTCTTTCATGCACATCAAGGATCACTCTTAACACTTACCAAACTCAACATTCAAGCTAATCCTGGTTGTACCATCACCTAAACATAATTCACAACATATTATAGGTCATATTGGCAGCTTACAATTACATTCAACATACACCATAAAGTGCAGAATTTTTCAAACCAAATTTACAGCAATTCAATCACCTAACCATAACACTTTTACATGTCCAACTTTACACCATCATACATACACTCAAACTGCCATAACATCCAACACAATTTAACATTAATATACCATAAACCAAGCATGAATTCCAGCATTCTTCAAGAGTTAACAACCTACAGCATTTGTGCATTTACATTCCATTAATTTCTAAGCTTCAAATTTCAATACACATTTACATATACTAAGTATAATCACCCAAATGATTTCCTACATAATATACATTTAATCAATCCTTTAATTCACCATTTACAAGCAAAAATAAATTTTCTTCAAGGTGTTTCCATGGCTACCAAAAGTACACTTTCCCATTCAACATCAAACCTCAAAAATCTCTCCATAAATCGAACACCCATAACATCCTTACAAACTTTTATTAAACAATAATAAAAAACACAAACTTACCACTTTGGAAATTCTTCAAAACTCCACAAAAACTTTCCTTTCTTGCTGCCTATCTACTGCCCATGGTGTGAGGATCAAAATTAATGAAGACAAGTAAACAAAATCTAGCTTGAAAGTGGGTGTAATGAACCATGCATTTGGGCGGCCATGGGAGGTTTCTCAAGCTTCATTTCAGCATGGGAGAAGAATGAAGGTTGAAGATGAGTTTACAGATTGTTAGTGGATTTACACCTGCCCATTTAGTGTTTAATTTAATCCATAGTGGTCCACTCACCTTAATTAAACTATATTATATGATTTAATTGATAATTACTCCATTTACACTCCATTTTTGCTATTTACATTAGGTACCACTAAATTAATTTTTCATTATATTTTCGAAGTGTAATATTATTTATTTTTAATGGAAATTTAGGTCAAAAGACAACTCGGGGTGTCGAATGACCACAATGCCCCTATTCAGGTTATATTCCCGATTTTCGGTAACACCGGGTTTTGTCCGTTTTTCGATTTCTCACTTTTCTTTGTACTAATTAATTAATTTTTCTTTGATATTTCTAATGGCATTTATACTTCAATTGATGTCTGTTTAAGTCCTAAAAATATTTTATAGGGTTCCCCGTGGTCCAGGGCTAGTCAACAGTCCACACCGTGACTTCCTGGTGCGGTCACCCATCGCTAAGGTTCTCGCCTCGCTTAACTTGGTTACACTTCATTGCTATTATTTTTCCTTTGTTTTTCTTGTATTTTCTTTTCTTGTATTTCATTATTTTATGTCTCCTCACTCATATCAAAGTATAGTTCTAGGCATCCTAGCTGTCCGGACAACACTAGTCACTGGAACAGTAGAACGCACTACCGAACATAGGGGTGTTACAATTTCCCCCCCCCCCCCCTTAAAATAAATTTCGTTTCAAAATTTTACGTGGCATTAGTCTCTGAACAGCTGTGAGTGTTGTCTCCTCATATCCTCTTCACGTTCCCAAGTAGCTTCCTGGCCTGAATGATGGTTCCACAGCACTTTAACCAGGTGTATCTGTTTGTTCCTCAACTGCTTCACCTCATAAGCCAGAATTTCTATGGGTTCTTCCTCATACGAGAGGTCTGGATTTGCCTCAATCTCTTCAACTGATAGTACATGAGATGGGTCAGATCTGTACCTCCTTAACATGGAAACATGGAAGACACTGTGTATCCTTGCTAGCTCTGGAGGTAATGCCAACCGATATGCCAAAGGACTCACTCTTTCCAGAACCTCATATGGTCCGATGAAACGAGGACTCAGTTTCCCCTTTCTGCCAAATCTCATAATCCTCTTCCAAGGAGAAACTTTGAGGAATACTTTATCACCCACTGCATATTTAATATCTCTTCTCTTCAGATCAACATAGGACTTCGACTGATGCGATGCCTTGAGTCTATCTCTGATCAATCTGATCTTTTCCTCTGTCTGCTGAACAATCTTTGGCCCAATCATCTTCCTTTCACCTACTTCATCCCAACATAAGGGAGTTTTGCACTTTTTGCCATACAAAGCTTCATATGGAGGCATCCCAATGCTTGATTGGTAGCTGTTGTTATAAGCAAACTCAATCAAAGGCAAGTGTGTATCCCAACTAACTTCAAACTCAATCACACAAGCCCGTAGCATATCCTCCAATATCTAAATTACCCTTTGGTGGCCATGCATGCGTGGGTGGAATGTCTTTGAAGTTCAATCTAGTTCCTAGGGCTCTCTGAAGACTACCCCAGAATCTAGAAGTGAACCTAGGATCTCTGTCAGACACAATTGATATTGGCACTCCATGCAATTTTACAATCTCATATATGTACAATCTGGCCAATCTTTCCAGGCTATAGTCCATCCGAACTAGCAAAAAGTGAGCAGACTTGGTCAATCTGTCAACTATAACCCATACTGCATCATGACTATTCTATGTCCTTGGAAGTTCGGTAACAAAATCCATAGTTATTCGTTCCCATTTCCACTCTGGTACGGACAAAGGATGTAACAAACCAGCTGGAACTTGATGTTCTGCCTTTACTTACTGGCAAGTTAGGCATTTGGAAACAAATTCAGCTATATCTCTCTTCATACCCATCCACCAGTAATGCTCTTTCAGCCCTCTGTACATTTTAGTTCCATTAGGGTGCATAGCAAAAGGAGACTCATGTGCTTCCTTCATAATGATTTGTCTCAATTCAGCATCATTAGGAACGCACATTCTGCCCTGATGTAGCAATAAACCATCATCTTTCACAGAAAATTCAGGTTTCTTGCCCTGCTGGACTTCTTTCGAGCTAACCGATATTTATCATCATTCTGAGCAGCCATTCTGATATGATCAATCAACACTGGCTGTACATGCCATGCAACTACTGTCTGTCCCTCATCATCAATCTCTAAACTGGCATGCTGTGCTTTCAACTCATATACCATGGATAAAGGAGAAACTCTGAGACTTGCCATAGTCTTGCGACTTAAGGCGTCAGCCACCACATTTGCTTTCCCTGGCTGATAGTCTATTAAGCAATCATAATCTTTAATGAGTTCTAACCATCTCCTCTGCCTCAAATTCAATTCCTTCTGGGTGCCCAAATACTTCAAGCTCTTGTGATCTGTGTAAATGTAGCATTTCTCCCCATACAAATAGTGTCTCCAGATCTTCAGAGTAAAAACAATAGCTGCTAGCTCCAGATTATGTGTTGGGTAGTTCCTCTCATGCGGTTTCAGCTGACGTGATGCATAAGTAATGACATTCCGATCTTGCATCAATACACAGCCTAACCCATTGTGAGAAGCATCACTATAAACTGTGTATTCTTTACCCGGAGTAGGTAAAGTGAGGACTGGAGCTTCAGTCAAACACCTCTTCAACTCATCAAAACTTTGCTGACATTTATCTGTCCACTAAAATTTTACATCTTTCCGAAGCAGTTTGGTCAGTGGAGAAGATAACATAGAAAACCCTTTCACAAATCGACGGTAATATCCAGCTAAACCCAGAAAACTGCGAATTTCTGTGATGTTCCTAGGCGGCTTCCAATTAAGGATAGCTTCTACCTTGCTGGAATCTACCTTGATCCCTTCAGCTGACACAACATGTCCCAAAAAGGAGATTTTTTCAGCCAAAATTCACACTTCGACAATTTGGCGTATAGCTGTTTCTCCCTTAAAGTCTGCAGTACAATCCGCAGATGTCTGTCATGCTCCTCTGCATTCCTCGAGTATATCAAAATGTCATCAATAAACACCACCACAAATTGATCAAGATATGGTCTGAAGATAGTGTTCATCAGATCCATAAAAGCAGCTGGAGCATTTGTTAACCCAAATGGCATTACTAGAAACTCATAGTGGCCATACCGAGTTCTGAAAGCAATTTTTGGAATACTCTGCTCTTGCACCTTCAACTGATAATAATCAAATCGCAAATCAATTTTGGAGAATACAGCTGCGCCTTTCAACTGATCAAACAGATCATCAATGCGAGGCAATGGATATCTATTCTTTATTGTCACCTTATTCAACTACCGGTAGTCTATACATAAGCAGAGAGTACCGTCCTTCTTCTTAACAAACAACACTGGTGCTCCCCAAGGTGACACACTAGGGCGAATGAAGCCCTTTTCAAGTAATTCTTGCAATTGCATCTTTAACTCCTTCAACTCTGCTGGTGCCATTCTGTATGGTGTTATGGAGATTGGATCCACACCAGGCATAACATTAATTTCAAACTGCACTTCTCTTTTCGGAGGTAATCCTAACAATTCATCAGGAAACACATCTGGAAAGTCATATACTGTAGGGTTGTCCTTCAATGCTGGACTCCCCACTTAGGTGTCTACCACATGTGCCAAGTATGCTTCACACCCCTTTCTGATCATTTTTCCGCTAGTGCAAATTAAATGATGTTTGATGGCAATAACTGCCTCTCCCCATGTATTACCACATCACTGTACTGAGGGAGACCAAAAGTGATTATCTTCAGCCTATAGTCAATCATGGCATGATGCCTAGCTAACCAATCCATGCCCAAGATGATATCATAATCTCTGAAAGGCATTTCAATGAAATCAGACAGAAAAGTGTGTCCTTGGATCACCAAAGGACAATCTCTATACATTTTATTAACCCTGACCTCCTGTCCTAGCGGACTTGTTACTAGCACCTCAAAGTCCATTTTTGTACATGGAATACCAATGCAATCAATGATGCTAGCACTTACATAAGAATGGGTAGAATCCGGATCAAATAACATAAACACATCTTGATTAAAAGTTGAGAAGGCACCAGCCACAACATCAGATGTCTCGGCCTCTTCCCTCTGTCTCATTGCATAGATTCTGACTGGAGCACTGTCCTGCTCTAACCGTTTCACTGTGCCTTGGCTGCCTGTTGGGCTACCTTTACCCCTGCCTCTACCTCTGCTGGGTGGTTGTGAACTTCTAGTGATAGGGCTCTGAACTGACCCTTCTGCAGTAGTAGGAGGTGGTTCAACTCTGCGACTACTGGTGCAGTCCTTGGCAAAGTATCATGTGCCTCCACAGTTATAACAGGCTCCAATAGCCTTGTAGCATATCCCACCATGATTTCTTCCACAAGTTTCACATTGGCGAGGAGGGTAGGAACCTCTGGTACTCTGCTGACCAGATAGGGGAGGCTTCTATCATGAATATCTTCCCTTACCAGACTTCTTGCCACCTCTGCCATGTCCCCCATGATTCTTCCTCTTTCCAGTAGGACCACTGGAACTCTGTTCTACTGATTTTCCCTCTTTCTCTGTCTTCTCTGATTTCTTTTTCTCAGAGTCGCTTGCACTCAATTCTTTCCAACTCTAGGGCTTGAGAAACAATTTCAGAGAAGTTAGTGTGTTTGAATCCGACCACTTGTAATCTGATACTGGACTTCAAGCCGATTTCAAACCTCTTGCATCTCTCCCTGCTGGTAGCAAGTAAACTTACTGCATAATGACTCAGGTGGGAAAATTCTCTTTCATACTCAGCCACTGATCTGCTCCCCTATTTCAGACTTAGGAACTCTTATAGCTTCTGGCCTACATAAGCATCAGGGACATATTTTTGTCTGAATTCCCTAAGAAAGTCATTCCATGTTAGCACTGCAGGTTCTACCAAACTGTGTGGAATGGTTTTCCACCAGTCATAAGCATCCCCCTGTGGCAAAGATACTGAGTATTCAAATCTGAGCTCCTCCGTGCAATGCAGTTTCTTGAATACCCTATCCATCCTCTCTAACCACTGTTCAGCCTCTAGAGGATCTACTGTCCCCTTGAACTCTGTAGCCCCATATTTCATCAATTTGTCATACTGCCTAGTAGGAGATTGTGGTTGTACCACTGGTGTCTGTATTAGGACTTGAGTAGGCACATTACCAGCCATTTGTTGGAACATTGCAGCCATCTGCTGAGCGAACTGAGCAGGAAACTGCGGTACTGCAGGGGCTGGTGCAGCTGAACCACTGACATTGTATAGGGCTGGGGCATCCCCTTGCACTTCAGCCTCTATAGATATATCGACTGAACGATCACCCTCTTCCATAGTCAATGCGAGGATCTTAGATCTCCTGAACAAATAACACAAGGAGATTTCCTCCCGTTAGTACATATTTATAATGTAATGTACTGTATGTATCAAACAATGATATTAAGCAGTTGTACTATGAAGGAAGAATATTCAAGTAACAGGTGAAAACAGAATTTAAAAACTAGCTCTGATACCACTAAAACATGTCACACCCTACCCCTCTATAAGGCGTAACATGATCCCGTAGTATACCTAATGAATTACCAACTTCGCCTACTGATAACCCATTAAATACACTACAAGGGATTTTCAAAACTTTTCTTACTTCTTTTACAGTGGTGAGCACTATTTATAGGTGTTAAAAAACTTTTTGAACTGAAGTGAATTAGCTAACACATTTAGACTATTAGTAATTTCTGTAAAAATTTTGGCAGAATGCCCTCTATTTTTAGGATAAAACAGTTCTTCAAAAACCTGTAAAAAGCACTTCAATATTTTCCTCAATCTCAAACTCCAACAAAATTCAACACAATATGTTTTTCAACTCAATCCACAATAATTTTTCAAAGGCTGAGATAAAGAAATACAGTACAAATTTTACAAACCAAAATAACTTATAATTTACTTTACAACTTCAAGGTACAATTTTATTTTACAACTACTCAAACCAAGAACAAAATATACATACAGTGAATATACATTACAGTACAAAATGCAAAATGTGGTATACTCATTATACCCGATAATCTCTCGCTGGATGTACTAGCAGCCTAGTCTGCTGCCCTATTCGTCTGTCTACCTGCAACAGCAATGAAAAGCTATCGCTGAGACAATGTCTCAGTAGTGCACAACATTAACCAAATACAACTTTAAATCACAATTCATAAATCATATAAATGATGGATACTTAAAACCATAGTTAAATTCAAGACAACAAATGTCATAAGGAATTTAAACTCTATTTTACAATATCACAATAAATCTCAGAGATCAAAACATAGTTAAATTCAAAAGACAGTGAATGTCAATAAGAATTTAAACTCCATTTCACAATCTTACAATACATATCAATAAATCACACACAGCTTAATCATGTTCCAAAGTTCAATTCGTCCCAAAAGCTGATGGCTAATGAGGTATTCAATTCATCCCAAAAGCCGATGGCTAATGAGGAATAACATAGCTAGCTAGCAAAAATATGACTACTCATTCGATTTGTCCTCAACAGACACACACCTCAACACTTCAGCTAGAGAGGGAATTCAATTCGTCCCACTAGACAAGCTAGCGAGGAATACAATCAATATACATGATAGCTGTGTTTTCAAATCATTTCCAGTGCTTTTCAATCAATAAGTATCCATCAATATCATTCAAAAATTTTTCACAGTTTGAAACCATTTACAATGCTTTTCAAGCAATAAATATTCATTCAAACACATTTCCACAATTTAAAACAATAATGTACAAATAGTCATAATTCATTTCAATTGAAAAATTCAAAAGAATTAGCTGTTGTGCACAAATCTCTGATAACTGTCTCCTGGTCTTGACTCAGTGTTTCCTTCGCTTTTCCTGAGTCTTTGTTAACTGAGAAACACAATTCGAAGTGTTTCAGTACTAAATTAAACTGTCTCTAACGATAATGCTTGATAAGTAATTCACTCAATGCTATTATTTGCTTAATCAACCTAATATATCGACCCTCGATGCATTCTAGGTAAATTAAGTTTTAATGTTACTAACTTGTCACATTCGATAGTCTTTTAGGGTTGGTACAAGTTACCAAGTTCATTTCCGTGTATACTGCATTTTCTTGCAATTTGCTGGATTCCGGGATACTAGTTTGACCTAGCCGGACGACCTAGTTGCCTCGGTTTTCGGGTATCGGTCAAAACTACAAACTTGTAGATCTATGTCTTATTGCACGCGGGGCAAAATTTCAGGTCATTCTGAGTTATTTAGACCAAGTTATGGTCATTTTACTATTGCTGGTCAAATTGCATCAAAATTGGTCACTTTAGGTCACTTTAGGTCATTTTTGGTTCGGCCAGTTTTTGGACCCGAAATTGTGCAAGCCGTTTGACTTGCTTATGGTTATTTCTGGGTTTTGGTATCTTCATAAGACTTGTAGATATGGGTCTTAACTATTTATGGTCAAAATTTCAGGTCAATTGGACCTGTTTTGAGTGAGTTATGGCCTAAACACTAACTATTGCCCAAATGGTCAATTTTCAGGCCTTATTTGCACTTAATCCGGATTTGGTCATTTTTCAAGCTACCTTGCAAGCAGAATTTTGGAAAGCTTCCTTCATGAAAGTTGGCACATTTTTTGCCTAGTTCCACCTCCAATTGGTTTCATACCAATTGGAGCCACACACTTAAAGTTCCAGGCCTAAAACACAAACTGCCTTATTGCATTTCTTTCATACACATCAAGGATCACTCTTAACACTTACCAAACTCAACATTCAAGCCAATTCTGGTTGTACCATGACCTAAACATAATTCACAACATATTATAGGTCATTTTGGCAGCTTACAATTACATTCAACATACACCATAAAGTGTAGAATTTTTCAAACCAAATTTACAACAATTCAATCACCTAACCATAACACTTTTACATGTCCAACTTCACACCATCATACATACACTCAAACTGCCATAACATCCAACACAATTTAACATTAATATACCATAAACCAAGCATGAATTCCAGCATTCTTCAAGAGTTAACAACCTACCGCATTTGTGCATTTACATTCCATTAATTTCTAAGCTTCAAATTTCAATACACATTTACATATACTAAGTATAATCACCCAAATGATTTCCTACACAATATACATTTAATCAATCCTTTAATTCACCATTTACAAGAAAAAATAAACTGTCTTCAAGGTGTTTCCATGGCTGCCAAAAGTACACTTCCCCATTCAACATCAAACCTCAAAAATCTCTCCATAAATCAAACACCCATAACATCCTTACAAACTTTAATTAAACAATAATAAAAAACACAAACTTACCACTTTGGAAATTCTTCAAAACTCCACAAAACTTTCCTTTCTTGCTGCCTATCTACTGCCCATGGTGTGAGGATCAAAATTAATGAAGACAAGTAAACAAAATCTAGCTTGAAAGTGGGTGTAATGAACCGTGCATTTGGGCGGCCATGGGAGGTTTCTCAAGCTTCATTTCGGCATGGGAGAAGAATGAAGGTTGAAGATGAGTTTATAGATTGTTAGTGGATTTACACCTGCCCATTTAGTGTTTAATTTAATCCATAGTGGTCCACTCACCTTAATTAAACTATATTATATGTTTTAATTGATAATTACTCCATTTACACTCCATTTTTGCTATTTACATTAGGTACCACTAAATTAATTTTTCATTATATTTTCCAAGTATAATATTATTTATTTTTAATGGACATTTAGGTCAAAAGACAACTCGGGGTGTCGAATGACCACAATGGCCCTGTTCGGGTTACATTCTGGATTTTTCGGTAACACCAGGTTTTGTCCGTTTTTTGATTTCTCACTTTTCTTTGTACTAATTAATTAATTTTTCTTTGATATTTCTGATGGCATTTATACTTCAATTGATGTCTCTTTAAGTCTTAAAAATATTTTCCAAGGTTCCCCAATGTCCAGGGCTAGTCAACGGTCCACATCGTGACTTCCCGGTGCAGTCTGTTAGTAGTATGCCCTAGAGCATATCATTTAGTATGTATGTTGTACATATTTTTATTAATAAAAGGCATTTCCACTTTTCTATTTACATAATATATTTATATGTAATAGAAAAAGTCCATTAATATTTTGCTAGAAATATTATTCTTAAGTTGTTAAGAATATGAGTGACAATATTTCTAGCACAAAGTATCATAAATAGGTTCACAATCGAGGATACTTCATAATAAGGACATGACTTATCCAGAAATATTGTATTCATGTTTGTTCCCAAGTTATTCATATGAGATATAAATAAGATGGAATGGTGAGTCTCATGCCATATAACAAACATGATAGGCACTTATAAATGATAAGTAGGCCGAACCAGTGACACTTATGACAAGCACATGGAGTTTACTCTTGTCAATGTTTTGTCATAAATCATATCAGTGCATATAATCTTTAGACCTGAGATAGCACAGTTATCTTGTATATAGGTAGTTTGAGTTTGATACTGCTTTCATACTTGTACTATGTATGGGTATATAGGCATGTGTTGGCTCCTACTAGTTATATATGGAGGTAGGTGTTGATCAAGATGGAATCTGTTCCTCTAAGTAAATAGAGATAAAATCCTATGTTCATTTAATTGTTCTTGATGTTTCAAGTTCCTGGCCAGGGCAGATAGATTTATTCAGAAAAGAGTTTCTGATGAGAAAATCTTTTTAATCAAGAACTGGAATTAAAAGAGAACATAATATTCATAGCAAATGGAGTTTGACATACACCATGACTCCAGCTTGAGTTGGGATTTTGTAACAGAGAGATTCTAGTGCATGGTAACATATGATTATAGGTTCATTTAAGGTAAACCTTATTACTAATTGGGTGGCCATGGCATTCTATGCTAGGTGTTAACCATGGTCTATGAGGTTCATAAAATGATTTAGAGAAATCATTTATGGTAAGAAAGAGTCCTGATGATATTAAGAGTTGATATCATGTCTCATTGCCAATTAGTGATGAGCCTAGTAAGTCACACAAATGCACAAGTTATCACCTATTTAAATATGATTTAATTAATTAATCAAAGAGTTTAATTGATTAATTAAATAGGTTTGGTTTGCAATTAAATTGCAAAGTCCCTAGCATGACTTGAAACCAAATCTAGATTATTGGATGTATAATATAAGTTAAATTTATATTTAAAGTGTTTAAATATGAATTTAATTAATGAGAAATTAAATAATAGAGATTAATTAATTAATTTATATTTGATATAAATTGATTAGAAGAAGAAAAATAATTATTTTGGGTTAAGAACTCAAAATTAAGACACAGGGGCATTTTGGTCATTTCACAGTGTGACACGTGGCACCATGAGATGGTGACACATTGGATTACACATAAGCTTGCCAAATGTATTTTAATCATGTAAGATGATTAAAATCAAGATTAAATATAGGTTTGACACTTGGCACAATGTGATTGGGTCACTTAAACCTAGAGCTAATCAAAGGTGACATGTGGCAAGGGTTTAATGTGTTAACCTAGCTATTTAAGTGTTGTTATGAAAAATTAAGAACTAGAGCCACTCCTCTCCTTTGTCACGCCACTTTGAGACTTTTCATCTATTCTTCTTCATCTCTCATCAATTCAAAGAGATTAGCCATCAATCTCTTGAATTAAGAACACTAGAAATTGTTTCTAGTGTCCTGTTTACATCTCTAATCTCTTAAAAGGCAGAACTTGAATTTCTAATAAATAGAAAAAGCTTTAGAAGCTGCTCAAGGGCTGTCATAGGTGTTCTTGGTGTGGACAAGCTAGAGGGACAACATCTGGTGTCCTGAAGACGAATCTCAAAGGCGCAGACACGCTGCCGTGCATCAAGAGTTTAGTGTAATCGTTCTTGATTTAATCTAGGGTTCTAAAATTAATCTGATTAATTTTAAAATCTTAAATGGCAAATACAGATCCAAAAACATATTAAAAGAGTTTTAATATGTTGTTTATCATTGAAATCAAATAGATAAAAATAAATCTTGCATGATGCATGTGACCCTAGGTGAAAATTTTTGAATTCAATGATATAAACTTGTGTTTTTCACGCTTTCGTTCCTTCAATTGGTATCAGAGCCACTATATTTGCCATTTAGATTGTTGATTATATGATTTAATTGTGTGATTTGATCATGAGATAATTTATCCATTGCTGGTTGGATCAAGAGGTGTGGCGGCATGCTTGATGAACTCCAACATGGTGCGCATGGCTTGGAAAGATCATGGTGCGCATGGTTGTTATTAAATTCCGAAATTGTTGCATGATGAAAGGTTCATCATATGACTAATTAAAATGTTTAATTAGGATTTTTAATCACACAATTAAATTATGATTCAAATCAGAATTTAAAAAATTGTTTGAATGTGATTCAAATTTGAATTTTAAAAGTTGTTTGAATGTGATTCAAATCTGAATTTTTAAAGTTGTTTAAATCATATTTAAATCTTATTTTTTAAAATTTATTGAATAAAATTCAAATCTGATTTTTTAAAAAATGTTTGAATGTGATTCAAATCTGATTTTTTTAAAAAATGTTTGAATGTGATTCAAATCTGAATTTTTAAAGTTGTTTAAATGTGATTCAAATCTGAATTTTTAAATTTGTTTGAATGAGATTTAAATATGAATTTTTAAATTTATTTGAATCATATTCAAATCTGGATTTTTAAGTTGAATATGAGATATTCAATTTAATTTTAGTATGTATGTTTTATTTAATTGTTAAATAGTGATATGCATGATGGATGATCATGGACTATAAAATACCAATGTGATTGGATTTATTTCTTTTATGTTTCTTTGGGATTGTAAATTAATTAATTTATTTTAATTTATTTTGGGCATGTATTATTAAGTTTGTAATAATTTTTGGGTTGTAATTTCATTTATTTAAGTTCTTGTAAATTCGCCTTGGTATGCCAAGGATTACTATGTAATATTGGATTGCAAGAAGCTCAAGGAGGTCAAGAGCATTGGTGGGACCAGTGGGAGGAATTCAAGATCAAGTGTTGATTATGTACTCCTTCAGCAACTCTTGTAAAATGAATGAATGAATGAAATGCACCTAGGAATGCCCTGATTCAATTCTTGGTGGCTCAGAATTGAATCCCTTAGAAAGTCCGTGATCATACCATATTTATTGCTTATCCATGAATGCATGAGATGTATGGGAATGTATGCTATTATATGATATATGCATGCTAATTGGATAATGTGCAAAGTGAGACCTTAATAGTAATTAGAATGACCATAAAATCTTCCAAACAAATGATTAAGTTGGAAATGCTATAATTAAAGTAATTATAACATAGGCCCTCCATTGGGGCAATTATTTTAAGAAATTTTAAATAGTTGCATAAGATGCAATTAATTTAAGAGATTTTCTTAAGAATAATTGTTAAGCATGAGATGTTGTAAATATGTAAATGGTTTAGTGGCCAATATTGGATGTGCCTGAGGACATTAAAATTATTTGCATAATTACTGGCTCAATGGGATCAACTTAACTAATGCAAGATAAGTCAATAATGGATGTACCTGAGATTTTGAGCATTAGGGGCTTGGTAAAGGATTGAACCTCACATGAGATGTGATGGGCAAGGAGTTGCTCACTTATAGTTTATTGTAATTCCAATAACGGATGTACCTGAGGATGATCAATAGAATTATAAGAATTCAATCACCCACTAGAAATCCATCCAACTAGGATTTCCGTTTTCTACTTTGGAAGTGTAGGATTCGCTAAGTTAGTGGGAGGACCAATTTGATTAAAAGACCATAATCATTTTGGTTAATTACATGATACATTTACTAATTAATCCGGTTATTTTCTGCAGTTAATTTTCTGATAAAAATGAGCACAAAACAACCACCACCATCCAATATCCTTGCAAGCATACTTGATCACAATAGGTTGACAGGACCTAATCATGCGATTGGCTAAGAAATTTGAAACTTGTCCTGAACCTTGAACATATAGGATATGTTCTAGATTCAAATGTTCCTAGTCCCTTACCTCCAGAGGCCACACAAGAGGAACATGAAACTTTGGACAAGTGGAAGGAGCATGATATGAGAGCTAAGTGTTACATGCTTGCTTCCATGAGTAATGAGTTACAGAAGCAACATGAGAACATGCAAAGTGCGAGTGAGATCCTCCTTCACCTACAAGAGTTGTATGGTAAGCACAGCAGGAATGCTAGGCATGAGATATCTAGACAGCTATTCCGTATAAGGATGTCTGAGGGACAGAATGTTGGGAATCATGTCTACAAGATGATTCGGCTGATTGAGCAGTTGGAACATCTTGACTTCAACATGGATTTCCAACTACAGACGGATTTGATCCTTCAGTCCCTTCCTGAGTCTTTTGGGAATTTTGTGACAAATTTCCATATGACTAAATAGGAATGCACCTTAGCTGGTTTACTCAACATGCTGGTTATTGCCCAAAAGAATATGCCAGGCAATAAAGGAAAAGAGGTAGCTTTGGTTGCATCTTCTTCTGCTGGAAAGTCCAACAAGAAGAAGGGCAATAAGAAAAAGAAACCTCAGATTCCTAGTCCTTCCAAGAAAATAGCTAAACAGAAAAGGAAGACTAAAGCTGATGGAGGCAAAGGAAAGTGTTTCCACTGCCAAAAGGATGGGCACTGTGAAAAGGAACTGCCCAGAGTATCTTGGTTCTCTAAAGGACAAGAAGGATACACCTTCAGAAGGTATGTCCATATCTTGTTATTTAGATTCTGATGATACTCATAGTTCATCTATAGCTTGGGTTTTAGATACTGGTGCCAGTTCTCACATTTCTAATGATATGCAGGAACTAGCAAACAGTAGCAGCTTGCGTTCTCAAGATATTAGAGTCTGAATTGGCAATGGCTCAACTGTTGAAGCTTTAGCCATAGGATCTAAATCTTTTTACATGTTTGGACATGTTTTGTGTTTGGATAATATTTTATATGTACCTAATGCTTTTAAGAACATCATTTCTATATCTAGTTTGACTAGAAATGGCTATAAATTTCAGTTCACAGATGATGTTTGCAATATTTATTTTGGAAATAAGTATGTTGGTTCGGGTTATATGAATAATGGTCTTTATTATTTGGATAATAATGACAAACACAAATTGAATGCAAGTGATCTAAAAGAATGCAATGCCATAGTGAAAACCAACTCAAGTTCAAAATATATTTGGCACTTAAAGTTATGTCATGTTGCAGAAGATAAGATTGTAAAACTGGAGAAAATGGGGATTTTATCCTCATTGGGCTCTGAGCCTACTCCAACTTGTGAATCTTGCCTTCAGGGAAAAATGACTAGATCACCCTTTGTTGGACAAGGGCTAAGAGCTGAAAATATTTTGGAGCTAATACATAGTGATGTATGTGGTCCATTTAAAGAAATGGCTAGAGGGGGTTTTCATTATTTTATTACCTTTACTGATGATAAATCAAGGTTTGGGTATTTGTATTTGATGAAATACAAACATGAATCCTTTGAAAAGTTTAAGGAATTTAAATCTGAAGTAGAAAATCAAACAGGAAAGAGTATTAAAGCACTTCGATCAGATCATGGTGGTGAATATTTGAGTACTGAATTTGATGAATACTTGAGAGAGCATGGCATTGTTTCTCAGCTGACTCCTCCAGGAACGCCACAGCTGAATGGCGTATCTGAAAGGAGAAATCGTACCCTATTGGATATGGTATGTAGTATGATGAGCTATACTGATATGCCAATCTTCTTTTGGGGATTTGCATTAGAATCAGCTTTGTATATTCTGAATAGGATTCCATCAAAATCAGTTTCTTCCACACCTTATGAGATATGGCATGGAAGAAAACCAAGTCTTAAGCATGTTAAGATTTGGGGTTGTCCAGCTTATATCAAAAACTGAACACTGATAAATTGGAGACGGATCGAGAAAAGGTCGATTTGTTGGATATCCAAAGATAGTTTTGGATATTATTTTTATTTGCCTACTTCACAAAAGGTTGTGATAAGTAGAGATGCCACATTTCTTGAACAACAGTTTGTTCAAGAAGGAGGCAAAGGAAGGCAAATAGAGTTAGAATTGGAGAATTCTGACCAACCAACAGATCAGATAGATATAGATCCATCTAGTCAACCTATACCCGTTGATTAAACATCTACAACTGTTCCTCGTAGAATAACCAGGGTATCTCATCCACCAGTGAGATATGGTTTTCTTCATAAAGAAGAACAAGAGTTGTCTACTCATGAAGAAGTAGATCATGGAGATGATCCACTTACCTATGAAGAAGCTATATCAGATATAGACTCTTTAAAATGGATTGATGCTATGAAATCCGAAATTGATTCCATGTATAAGAATCAAGTTTGGGATCTTGTTGACCCACCTGAAGGTATTGTACCTATAGGGAACAAATGGGTTTTCAAGAAGAAAATTGGTTCTGATGGAAAGGTAGAGATCTATAAGGCAAGGCTAGTAGCGAAAGGGTTTCGCCAAAGGCAAGGAATCGACTATGAGGAGACTTTCTCGCCTGTTGCCATGCTTAAATCAATTAGGATTTTATTAGCAATAGCTGCATACTATGATTATGAGATTTGGCAGATGGATGTCAAAACAGCTTTTCTCAATGGATACATTGAAGAAAACATTTTCATGGAACAACCTAGGGGTTTTGAATCCCAAGATGGTTCCAAGGTATGCCAGCTAAAGCGATCCATTTATGGGTTGAAACAAGCTTCGAGGAGTTGGAACATCCGTTTTGATGAAGCCATTAAATCCTTTGGTTTTATCAAAAATGAGGATGAGCCATGTGTATATAAGAAGGTTAGTGACAGTGCTATCACTTTCCTAGTCTTATATGTGGATGACATACTATTGATGGGTAATGACACAGGTATGTTGACGACTATAAAGGTATGGTTGTCAAATACATTCTCCATGAAAGACTTAGGGGAGGCAACCTATATTCTTGGGATTCCCATTTATAGAGATAGAGCGAAAAGAATAATTGGTTTATCTCAAAGTCTATACTTGGAAAAGGTGTTAAAGAGGTTTAACATGTTTGATTCAAAGAGAGGATTGTTACCAGTGAGACATGGTATCCATCTTTCTAAAGAGATGTCTCCAAAGACACCTGAAGAATGAGATAAGATGGCCAATATTCCATATGCTTCGGCTATTGGAAGTTTAATGTATGCAATGTTATGTACTAGGCCGGATATCGCATATGCTGTTAGTTTGACTAGCAGGTATCAATCCAATCCAGGTTTGGAACACTGGATAGCTGTCAAAGAATATCCTTAAGTACTTGAGAAGAACTAAGGATTTATTCTTGATTTATGGAGGTGGAGACTTGCAATTGGATGGTTATACTGATTCTGATTTCCAATCAGATATCGATGATAGAAAGTCTACCTCTGGATATGTGTTCATTTGTAATGGGGTGCGATCGGTTGGAAGAGTTTCAAGCGAGCACATTGCAGATTCCACTACTGAGGTCGAGTATATTGTCGCATCGGATCTTGCAAAGGAAGTCTGTTTGGATAAAGAAGTTCGTGTGAGAACTTACATGAGTTCCTTCCATTGAGTCAGCGGTTCCACTACCTTGTGACAATAATGGAGCGATCATACAAGCTAAGGAACCAAGGTCTCACCGAAATCCAAACACATAGAAAGGTGCTACCACATTATCAAAGAAATAGTTGGGCGGCGATGTAGCCATGCAGAAAATAGCATCGGTGAAAATCCGGTGATCCATTCACTAAGCCTATGTCACAGACTCAGTTAGACCGACATCTTAAGAAGATAGGTCTAAGATATTGTAATGAATGGCTCTAGTGCTAGTGGGAGATTGTTAGTAGTATGCCCTAGAGCATATCATTTAGTATGTATCTTGTACATATTTTTATTAATAAAAGGCATTTCCACTTTTCCGTTTACATAATATATTTATGTGTAATAGAAAAGGTCCATTGATATTTTGTTAGAAATATTATTCTTAAGTTGTTAAGAATATGAGTGACAATATTTCTAGCACAAAGTATCATAAATAGGTTCACAATCGAGGATACTTCATAATAAAGACATGACTTATCCAGAAAGATTGTATTCATGTTTGTTCCCAAGTTATTTATATGAGATATAAATAAGATGGAATGGTGAGTCTCATGCCATATAACAAACATGATAGGCACTTATAAATGATAAGTAGGCTGAACTAGTGACACTTATGACAAGCACATGGAGTTTACTCTTGTCAACATTTTGTTATAAATCATATCAGTGCATATAATCTTTAGACCTGAGATAGCACAGTTATCTTGTATATAGGTAGTTTGAGTTTGATACTACTTTCATACTTGTACTATGTATGGGTATATGGGCATGTGTTGGCTCCTACTAGTTATATATGGAGGTAGGTGTTGATCAAGATGGAATCTGTTTCTCTAAGTAAATAGAGATAAAATCCTATGTTCATTTAATTGTTCTAGTGCATGGTAACATATGATTATAGGTTCATTTAAGGTAAACCTTATTACTAATTGGGTGGCCATGGCATGCTATGCTAGGTGTTAACCATGGTCTATGAGGTTCATAAAATGATTTAGAGAAATCATTTATGGTAAGAAAGAGTTCTGATGATATTAAGAGTTGATATCATGTCTCATTGCCAATTAGTGATGAGCCTAGTAAGTCACACACATACACAAGTTATCACCTATTTAAATATGATTTAATTAATTAATTAAAGAGTTTAATTGATTAATTAAATAGGTTTGGTTTACAATTAAATTGCAAAGTCCCTAGCATGACTTGAAACCAAATCTAGATTATTGGATGTATAATATAAGTTAAATTTATATTTAAAGTGTTTAAATATGAATTTAATTAATGAGAAATTAAATAATAGAGATTAATTAATTAATTTATATTTGATATAAATTGATTACAAGAAGAAAAATAATTATTTTGTGTTAAGAACTCAAAATTAAGACACAGGGGCATTTTGGTCATTTCACAGTGTGACACGTGGCACCATGAGATGGTGACACATTGGATTACACATAAGCTTGCCAAATATTTTTTAATCATGTAAGATGATTAAAATCAAGATTAAATATAGGTTTGACACTTGGCACAATGTGATTGGGTCACTTAAACCTAGAGCTAATCAAAGGGTGACATGTGGCAAGGATTTAATGTGTTAACCTAGCTATTTAAGTGTTGTTATGAAAAATTAAGAACTAGCAGCCACTCCTCTCCTTTATCACGCTGCTTTGAGACTTTTCATCTATTCTTCTTCATCTCTCATCAATTCAAAGAGATTAGCCATCAATCTCTTGAATTAAGAACACTAGAAATTGTTTCTAGTGTCCTGTTTACATCTCTAATCTCTTAAAAGGCAGAACTTGAATTTCTAATAAATAGAAAAAGCTTTAGAAGCTGCTCAAGGGCTGCCATAGGTGTTCTTGGTGTGGACAAGCTAGAGGGACAACATCTGGTGTCCTGAAGACGAATCTCAAAGGCGCAGACACGCTGCCGTGCATCAAGAGATTAGTGTAATCGTTCTTGATTTAATCTAGGGTTCTAAAATTAATCTGATTAATTTTAAAATCTTAAATGGAAAATACAGATCCAAAAACATATTAAAAGAGTTTTAATATATTGTTTATCATTGAAATCAAATAGATAAAAATAAATCTTGCATGATGCATGTGACCCTAGGTGAAAATTTTTAAATTCAATGATATAAACCTGTGTTTTTCACGCTTTTGTTCCTTCAATTGGTATCAGAGCCACTATATTTGCCATTTAGATTGTTGATTATATGATTTAATTGTGTGATTTGATCATGAGGTGATTGATCCATTGCTGGTTGGATCAAGAGGTGTGGCGGCATGCTTGATGAACTCCAACATGGTGCGCATGGCTTGGAAAGATCATGGTGCGCATGGTTGTTATTAAATTCTGCAATTGTTGCATGATGAAAGGTTCATCATATGACTAATTAAAATGTTTAATTAGGATTTTTAATCACACAATTAAATTATGATTCAAATCAGAATTTAAAAAATTGTTTGAATGTGATTCAAATCTGAATTTTAAAAGTTGTTTGAATGTGATTCAAATCTGAATTTTTAAAGTTGTTTGAATCAGATTTAAATCTTATTTTTTAAAATTGATTGAATAAAATTCAGATCTGATTTTTTAAAAAATGTTTGAATGTGATTCAAATCTAATTTTTTTTTAAAATGTTTGAATGTGATTCAAATCTGAATTTTTAAAGTTGTTTAAATGTGATTCAAATCTGAACTTTTAAATTTGTTTGCATGAGATTCAAATCTGAATTTTTAAATTTATTTGAATCATATTCAAATCTGGATTTTGAAGTTGAATATGAGATATTCAATTTAATTTAAGTATGTATGTTTTATTTAATTGTTAAATAGTGATATGCATGATGGATGATCATAGACTATAAAAGACCAATGTGATTGGATTATTTCTTTTATGTTTCTTTGGGATTGTAAGTTAATTAATTTATTTTAATTTATTTTGGGCATGTATTATTAAGTTTTTAATAATTTTTGGGTTGTAATTTCATTTATTTAAGTTCTTGTAAATTCGCCTTGGTATGCCAAGGATTACTATGTAATATTGGATTGCAAGAAGTTCAAAGAGGTCAAGAGCATTGGTGGGACCAGTGGGAGGAATTCAAGATCAAGTGTTGATTATGTACTCCTTCAGCAACTCTTGTAAAATGAATGAATGAATGAAATGCACCTAGGAATGCCCTGATTCAATTCTTGGTGGCTCAGAATTGAATCCCTTAGAAAGTCCATGATCATACCATATTTATTACTTATCCATGAATGCATGAGATGTATGGGAATGTATGTTATTATATGATATATGCATGCTAATTGGATAATGTGCAAAGTGAGATCTTAATAGTAATTAGAATGACCATAAAATCTTCATAACAAATGATTAAGTTGGAAATGCTATAATTAAAGTAATTATAACATAGGCCCTCCATTGGGGCAATTATTTTAAGAAATTTTAAATAGTTGCATAAGATGCAATTAATTTAAGAGATTTTCTTAAGAATAATTGTTAAGCATGAGATGTTGTACCTGAGGACATTAAAATTATTTGCATAATTACTGGCTCAATGCGATCAACTTAACTAATGCAAGATAAGTCAATAATGGATGTACCTGAGATTTTGAGCATTAAGGGCTAGGTAAAGGATTGAACCTCACATGAGATGTGATGGGCAAGGAGTTGCTCACTTATTGTTTATTGTAATTCCAATAACGGATGTACCTGAGGATATGCTTCGGGCTTATGTGATTAAGTTTAAAGGGAGTTGGGACACACACTTGCCTTTAATTGAATTTGCCTACTACAACCGTTATCAGTTAAGCATCGGGATGCCTCCATACGAAGCACTTTATGGCAGAAAGTGTAGAACTCCCTTGTGTTGGGATGAAGTGGGTGAGAGGAAGTTGATTGGCCCAGAATTAATGTAGTAGACGGAAGAAAAGGTTAAGCTCATTAGAGACAGACTCAAAGTTGCAACAGATAGATAGAAGTCCTACATTGACCTAAAGAGAAGAGATATTCGGTACAGTGTGGGTGACAACGTGTTCTTGAAAGTTTTCCCATGGAAGAGGATCATGAGGTTTGGTAGAAAGGGGAAACTAAGTCCTCGCTTCATTGCGCCGTATGAGGTTCTGGAAAGAGTGGGTCCATTGGCATATAGACTTGCATTGCCTCTAGAGTTGGGAAAGATCTACAATGTCTTCCATGTCTCCATGTTGAGGAGGTACAGATCAGACTGTAACATCCTCACTTTAGCTAGTCCATACAGTCTACTGTTCCGGTGACTAATGTCGGTCCGGACAGCTAGAATGTTTGAAATTATAAATAGACTAGAGTGAGGAGTTATTAAGTAACTAAATAATGCTCATAAAAATCAAAGAAAAATTTTAGAAACCAAATACACTAAGGTTAAACGAGCCGAAACACCAAGGATGGGTAACCCGAAAGGGAAGTGACGGTGAAGGCCGTTAGCAGCCCTAGACCAGGGGGAAAAATAATAAAATAATTATTGAGACTCCGGAGAAGGGTTATTAAGGTTCTTATGGCATTAGAATGCCAAGAAAATACTTAGAAAAATTTTTCTATCGGTACACACAATTTTGGCTCGGTAAGCCAAACGGAGGGCATTTTAGTCATTTCGTCTTCAGAGATGATTTTTGACCAACTTGTTCATTTACGTAAATGAATTATATAACATAAAATATGAATAAATGTTATTAAAAATTTAATTGAAATTAAATAGACAAGAAATGGTGAGAAATTGAAAGAAAATGAAATAATGACATCATAATGATGTCATTAAAATTCTCCCAACCAATCAAAACTTGACACATGGCATAATCTTAGTTAAAAGAGGCTAAATGGGCAGAAAATGAAAAAAAAATCAGAAGACCTTCTTCTTTCTTCTTCTTGGCGTCACCACCTCCTCCATAGCTAACCAAAACCAAGCTTTTCAAAGCTTGATTCCACCACTTTCTACCCAACAAAACCCTAACCTAGCAACACAAAAAATTGTTCTTACCTCTTGGCAAGTCTTTTGGGAGCAAAAAGAAAAGGAAAAGAGGAACCCTAGCAAGTGAGAAATCTCACTCCATAAGAGGTTAGTGACTAAAACCTTAAATTTCAATTCAATTTCATGTTTAAGCACTATATTGGTGATTAAATGACAAAGAAACTTGATGAAAGACATTGGTATGCCATCCCTTATTTTTGGCAGCCATGGTTAGGGTTTGATGGTGTTGAATTTAATGAATTTAAAAGGGTATTAGGGCTGCCCACAATATGTATTTGCTAAGTAGATTGATGAAATAAAGTGAAAAATGCATGAGTTTGAAATTGTTGAGTTAGGGTTTCGGTTGAAAAAATGAGACTTTGATCTTGTGATGATGGAAGTAGGTTTTAATGGTCAATTAGTGACCATTTGGTTTAGTTTGAACCAGAAATGAAGTGAATTGGGTTGTGGGATTTGAGGTTGGAGTGGCTGCCTTGTGTAACCTGCAGGTTTGGCTGTGAGTCCAGCCTGTTTGGACAGCCATAAATTGAATTGTAGAGGTTCAATTGGGGTTTGGCCAATTGGACATGAAACTAGACACATAATGGCACAACTTTGATGCAGAAACCATTCCCAGAAAACCAAACCAACTTGACCAAAAGCTTGCCCTAATTCGGGTGACCTGCACTCTGCCTGGGCAAAATGACTAAATGAACAGTGTTTGGTCATTTGGCCATAACTCAGTGTAGAAAGGTCCAATTGACCTGAAATTTTACCAGAAACAAGGAGACATATAGACCAACAACTTTCATGAAGAAACCTGACCCAAATTATGACCATAACCTAGTCAAATTGCCAACCAAACTTGAGTCACCAAATCTGGCAGAATCAGTTTTGCCCAGAATTTTGGAATCTGCCCAATCCAGCCAGTTATGGTATTTAGGCCATAACTTGAGCTACAAACCTCCAAATAGAGTGATTCAAAAAACGAAATTCATCTAGACAAAATAAGGAACAACTTTCATGTTGATCACTTTTCCAAAATTCCACTTCAAAGATGACTAATGGAACAGAAAATACAAAGCATGAAAACTGAAATTTTTGTCTAATTATCATTAAGCTTAGGGATGGTATTGGCAATCAATACCAACAAGTTAAAAATGGAAAATGTGGTATGTTGATGATATTTAAATTAATTTACCTATTGCCAATGCAAAAGTCAACATTTTAGTTGACCAATGAAGTGAATAGTAATCATAAAAATACAATTTCAAAGAATTACTTAAATGAAAAGTGCCAAATGCCCTAGTAGGCCTAATGTGATTGGATTGGATAGGTTGGCATGCCACTAGGGTTCTATTAGCAGTACTGCGTATGGCTTCATGCCATTCTGTGTTTCATGGTTTCCCATGCCATTCTGTAACATAATAGCCTTTGGCTATGATATTGAGTTGTTATACTTGGGTTTAATCCCCGATAATTATTACAGCTTATTAGCTGTTCTGTTGCACACCGGGAGACACAATGTGACCGATGGTGTGATGGTCCAAGGTACTTAGTACCCAGTGCCAGTTTACCCGTTTGTCCAGTCCAGTTGACTAAATTAGGTTACTCGGGCAATGTTAATAAATTTTACCAAACTTAAATCGAATAACACTGCAATAAATATTAGAAACTAAGTCTACCCAGAAATGTAAATATTCATTCTGCATATTTTATTTTAATTTATTTTATTTTATTTTATATTGTCACCACTAAGGAGAATTGCTTAGCGCCGCTTTGCCACGCTGCAGTAATCGAGACTTAGTGGGAGTCCAAAGACCCGCATCTTGGGTGAGCCATCATATCTGCACTCAGAGTTCAGAGTCACCTCACATTGCAGTGCATTTGGTAGGACATTAGGCCATCTGGGATATTTTGATATTTTGCCATTTTGTATTTTGTAAACTTTTGTTATGTACATTATAAACTCATGTAATCATACTTTTGCTGTAATTATCTATGAACTGTGTTCAGAAATAAATATGAGTGTTCCTCATTGAATTTGGTATGATATGAGATGAATGAAAATTTTGAGATATTGAAGTGAATTGAGAAATTGTTGAGAATATATTGGAGGTTGATTGAGAATAAGGTGATGATATTATTGGGAGTGTTTTTAACAGGTTCAGAAGAACTGTTTTTCCAATTTATAGCCGGCACTCTGCCGGATTTTCTATAAAATTTGCGAAAAAATTTAGTTTTATCAAAAATTATAAATAAATGAATTAAAAAGGATTAATTTAAATTGAAACATGAATTGGTGTTCCGACACACTGAGTGGCATAACTTGCTCAGCTACACTGTAGACGGGTAAGGGGTGTCACATTTAGTGGTATCAGAGCATCGGTTTAGGCGTTTCTGGGCCTAGATAGAGTACATACCATTGCATTGCATTTGTAAATGTTGAGGTGACACTGATGCAGTCTGTTTGTCTTCTTATTTTGAATAGGACATGGATCCTACTTCGCAAAGAGCAGTTGATGAAGAGGTGGAGAGTCATGCTCCACCAAGGGCTGAGTCTGGGGGCAGGGGAGAATCTGCTCCACCAGCAGCTGAAGCACCTGCTCAACCTCAGTTTGCTCTATTCCAGCAAATGACCGAGTTCTATCGGCAAATGATGGGGGCAATTCCACCACCACAACCACAGCCACAACCTCCACCAGCCCCGCAGAAGTCCCATTTGGAGAAATTATGAAAACATGGGGCTGTAGACTTCTTTGGAAAAAGGGAGGATGATCCCATGGCTGCAAAAAATTGGTTGGACAGAACCATCAGAGTACTGAAACAGCTAAACTGCACCCCTGAGCAGAACCTAGTGGGTGCTGTGTCCCTACTTCAAGATGACGCATATCAGTGGTGGGACACAGTAACCAGTGAGGTGCAATCTGAACAGATCACCTGGGAATTCTTCCTTGCAGAGTTCAGGAAGAAATATATTAGCAAGGTGTATTTAGAGGAGCGAAGAAGGGAATTTATCAGTCTGAGACAGAGATGCTTGTCGATCGAGTATGAGCGTGAATTTGTCAGACTGAGCCGGTATGGGAGGGAGATAGTCCCTACTGAGGCAGAGAGGTGTAGACGGTTTGAGGAAGGGCTCAATGACAACATCAAAGTCATGATCACAACACTGGAAATTACGGATTTTTCTAAACTGGTGGATGCTGCATTAAAAGTGGAAAGGGTTAGAATCAATGAGCAAAATAGAAGGGAAAGACAATTAAGAGAGGTCCGGTCACCCAAAGGCATTCTCTCCTCAAAGAAGAAGAGTAAAGGTCCTCCCGCTCGACTTCAGGACCACCACGGTGGTCGGTCGGGCCTCGGGGCCTGCACCATAGTTTACACCTAGGAGAGGCTAGTCCACACCATCAATGGGTAGCTCTCTAGGGACAGTGTTTAGGGGACCAGCCCCTGCATCTTCTGCTTGTCAATACTGTCAGAAGTGGCATAAGGGGGAGTGTTGGTGAGTGACCGGTGCATGCTTACGGTGTGGATCGACAGAACATCAGATCAAGAATTGTCCGAAGAGGACTACTACTGTTGCTCCAACACAAACTGACAGGCCTGCTCCTGCACCACAAAGGGGTAGGAAACCTGGTAAACCTAAGGCAGCTGGTCCATCACTGAGGCCTGCATCTGAGTCAACTGAGAGGCCAGACACTAGAATACCAGCCAGGGCTTATGCCATCAGAGCTCAGGAGGAGCAAGATGCCCCGGATGTCATCAGGGGTACGTTTTCCCTCTACAACACTTTTGTACATGCATTGGTGGATCCAGGATCCACTCATTCCTACATTTGCATCAAACTACCCATAGAGAGGGGAGTTCCAGTAGAGGAGAGTGATCAAGACATTCTGGTCACAAATCCACTAGGCCACAGTGTGGTAGTGAATAAGGTGTATAAAGGTTGCCCGCTGAGAATTCAGGGGTATGAATTCTCGGCAGACCTAATTGAATTGCCCTTCCACGAGTTTGACGTGATTTTGGGAATGGACTGGTTATCACGTCATCAGGCAATAGTTGATTGCAAATTGAAGAGGATTTCTCTGAAAACTTCTGAGGGTAATGAGATCACTGTTGTGGGTGAAAGGACAGATTTCCTATCCAATGTTTCTCAGCCACAGTTGCAAGAAGATTGATGAGAAAAGGCTGTGAAGCTTACCTAGCACACGTGGTTGATACTAGGTAAGCTAAGCCAAACTTGTGTGATATACCCACAGTAAGAGACTTCCCAGATGTGTTTCCTGAGGAGTTGCCTGGTTTACCACCAGAAAGGGAAGTCGAGTTTGCTATTGAGGTAATGCCGGGTACAGCACCCATTTCTATTGCTCCTTATAGGATGGCACCCACTGAATTGAGGGAGTTGAAAATTCAGTTGCAAGAGTTGCTTGATAAGGGGTTCATACGCCCCAGTGTGTCACCATGGGGAGCTCCGGTGCTATTTGTGAAAAAGAAGGATGAAACCTTGAGATTGTGTATTGATTACTGGCAGTTGAATAAAGTAACTGTAAAGAATAAATATCCATTGCCCAGAATTGACGATCTGTTTGATCAGTTGAAGGGAGCTGGTGTATTTTCGAAAATTGATCTCAGATCAGGGTATCATCAGTTGAGGGTAAAGGATGCAGATGTGTCAAAAACTGTATTCAGAACCCGGTATGGGCACTATGAATTTCTAGTGATGCCGTTTGGGTTAACAAATGCACCAGCAGCATTTATGGACCTTATGAACCGTATCTTCCATCCATACTTAGATCGGTTTGTAGTGGTCTTTATTGATGATATTCTGGTGTATTCCAAGACCAGGGAAGAACATGATGAACATTTGAGGATTGTTCTGCAAACCCTGCGAGAAAAGAAGCTGTATGCTAAGTTGTCCAAGTGTGATTTTTGGATGAGTGAGATCTCCTTTCTTGGACACATAGTGTCAGCTGAGGGGATTAGAGTAGATCCCAAAAAGATAGAAGCAGTGATGGAATGGAAGCCTCCTAGAAATACAACTGAGGTCAGAAGTTTCTTGGGGCTAGCTGGATATTACAGAAGATTTGTGAAGGGGTTCTCTCTTATAGCTGCTCCAATGACCAAGTTGTTGCATAAGAATGTGAAATTTGGCTGGAACGACAAGTGCCAAGCTAGTTTTGAGAGGCTAAAGGCTATGTTGACAGAAGCACCAGTGTTAACACAGCCAGTGTCGGGAAAAGACTTTGTGGTCTATAGTGATGCCTCGCATAATGGGCTAGGATGTGTATTGATGCAAGAGGGGAAAGTGGTCGCCTATGCTTCCAGGCAGTTAAGGCCACATGAACAGAACTACCCTACTCATGACCTGGAGTTAGCAGCAATTATCTTCGCACTGAAGATATGGAGGCATTACTTATATGGTGAAAAATGCTACATCTATACGGACCACAAGAGCCTAAAATACTTGCCAACCCAAAAGGAGCTCAACCTCAGGCAGAGGCGATGGATTGAGTTCCTGAAGGACTATGACTATGTGATTGATTATCATCCTGGGAAGGCAAATGTAGTTGCTGATGCTTTAAGCAGGAAGTCCGTCACAGCTTTAAGATCACTCAATGCCTATCTGTCCTTAGCTCAAGATGGAGCTATTTCTACCGAAAGTTGCAAGTGAGGCCAACCTCACGGCAGATACAAGATGGGCAGAGGGCAGATGAAAAACTAATGGCAATTATGGCTAAAATTCCTGAGGGGAAGGAAACTGAATATGAGGTGAAAGCAGATGGGTGTCTATACTACAGAGGAAGAGTGTGTGTACCAGATGATGGGGAACTGAAGACTAATATTCTGAAAGAAGCACACACTAGTGTTTATGCTATGCACCCGAGGAGCACAAAAATGTATAATGATTTGAAGCCTCATTATTGGTGGCCTGGTATGAAGAGGGATATAGCTGACTATGTGACTAAGTGTTTAACATGTCAGCAAGTTAAGGCAGAACATCAAGTTCCATCGGGTTTGTTACAGCCTATAACCATACCTGAATGGAAATGGGACCGGGTCACTATGGATTTTGTTAGTGGTCTACATCTCACCCAAAGGAAGCATGATGCAAAGGTGGGTGATAGTGGATAGATTGACGGTCAAGACATTTTCTCGATTAGGACCGACTACTCCGGAGAAGCTAGCGTAATTGTATATCGCTGAGATAGTTAGGTCGCATGGAATCCCTGTCACACCCTACCCTCTCAGAAGGCATAACATGATCCCAGAGTATACCTAATGAATTACCAACTCCGCTTCATCGATAATCCATTAAATACACTACAAGGGATTTTAAAACTTTTCTTACTTCTTTACACATGGTGAGCACTATTTACAGTGTGAAAGACTTTGGTGAATCAAGTGAAACAACTAACTCATTTGATTTATTTGGAATATCTCAGAAAATTTTGGCAAGGTGCCATTTGTATTTTGGACAAAACAGCTTCTTCGTAAAACTCAGAAAAGCACTTCAATATATTTTCAAATCTCAACTCCAACATTTTTATCAACACAACACATTTCTCAAGTCAAATCCACAGTGAATTTCAAAGACTAAGATACAAAGATATAACACAATTTTTACAAGCCAAATAACTCATAATTATTTTACAACTTTATCAGATAACTTAAATTTACAATCGCCAAAACCAAGAACAAAATATACATACAGGAATATACATTACAAGACAAAATGCCACATGTGGTATACTCACTATACCCAAAAATCTCTCATGGCGATACTAGCACTTAGCTCACGCCTGCTCTGTCTCTACCGCGACAAAGAATAAAGCTATCACGAGACAATGTCTCGCAGTGCACAACATTAACCAAATACAAATTTTAAATTACAATTCATAAATCATATCAATAGTGGATACTTAAAACCATAGTTAAATTCAAGACAATAAATGTCAACAAGAATTTAAACTCCATTTGTTAATATCACAATAATTTTCAATAAGTCGATCATGGTTGAATTCAATAGATGATATGTCAATAAGAGTTTAAATCAATTTCACAATCTCACAATACATAATAACACAATTCGATCAAATAATCAAGAATACAAAGGTTGCCAATCTATAACACAATTTAGGCCATGACACAATTTTTTCCATATATGCCGTGGTTGTACACCACGACAAGACATGCTCACCCCAATAATCGAAATCAATGAGGGAGGAAGCTAGCTATATAATGAGAACTCATCCATACTCACCTCAGATCGGGAAGTCAAAGAGGGAGGAACATAATCATACTCACCCTGCACTAATAAGTCAAAGAGGGAGGAATAATCACACTCACCCCATTAATGGAGGAGGAACATATTATCGTTGTCATGCCAATTGTGAGTCAAAACAATTCCAAACATTTTATTCAAATGATCCGTAAGAATCCAATAAATTTCCAAAGTTATAATTTCATTCACAAAATGGCAACACAATTGTAATTCACTTCAATTTCCACAAAACCATTTACGTTGCTTTTCAATCAATAAGTATCCATCAAATACCATTCAAACAATTTTTCAGCTTTCAAACCATTCACAATGTTTTTCAATCAATAAGTGTCCACCAAACACATTTCCACAATTTAAAACAATGATATGCAAATAGTCAATATTTATTTCAATTGAAAATAATTCAAAAGAAACAGTTGTTGTGCACAAACCTCCGATGACTGCCCCTCGATCCGACTCAGTGTTTCCTTCCTTTTCTCGAGTCTTTGGTAATCGAGAAACACAATTTGAAGTGTTTCAAGACTAATTTAAATCGCTCTATCGATGGTGTTTGGTAAATAATGCAATCAACTCAATTATTCACTTAATCACCTAATATACCACCCTCGCTATGCTTTTAGGTAAATTAGGTTTTAGTGTCGTTAATATGTCACATTTGATAGGTTTTAGGTTTGGTATGTTTTACCAAAGTCATTTCCATGCTTAGTGCATTTTAATGCAAATTGCTGGATTCCGGGACACTGGTTTGACCTAACCGGACGATCTAGTTCCCTCGGTTTTAGGGACTCGGTCGAAACTACAAAATTGAAGATTTAGCTCTTATGGACCGCGTGCAAAATTTCAGGTCAATCCGAGTTAAGTAGACCGAGTTATGGTCATTACACTCTTGCTGGTCAAATGGTACCATTTTAGGTCAATTTTAGGTCAAATTGGTCAATTCTGGTTCGGCCAGTTTTTGGACCCGAACTTGTGCAAGTTGTTTGACTTGCTTATGGTCATTTCTGGGCTTTGGTGTCTTCATAAGACTTGTAGGTATGGGTCTTAACTATTCTTGGTTAATATTTCAGGTCAATTGGACCTGGTTTGAGTGAGTTATGGCCTAAACACTCACTGCTGCCAAATTGGTCATTTTTCAGGTCCTAATTGCACCTAATCCGAATTGGTCATTTTTTTAGGTCACCTTGCAAGCAGAATTTTGGCATGGTTTCTCAATGAAAGTTGGCACATTTTGTGCCTAGTTTCACCTCAAATTGGTCTCATACCAATTGAGGTTACACATTTAAGGTTATAGGCTAAAATGTGTACTGCCCTCAATATGCTTTTCACACCCCATTCAAAACACATATTTACCTTGCAAAGTTTACTTCCATACCCTACCAAATCAGTTTTGGTACATTACCAAAAGCACTTTCTACTTTACATTAACATTATTTTGGGCAGATTCCAATCAGCCTCAACACACCAATATCATTCACAATTACAATTTCTAAGTACTATTACAAACACACCTAACCATTACAAATTTTACACACACTTTACAAGATCAATCTACATACATATCATCAATCCTTCTAGGTTAATATTCTGCATACATTTCCTTCAATATATACCATTACTCAAGTGTCCCCAAGCTGCCACAAACCATTCTTCAACATCAAAGTGCCGTCCATTTTACAATTTCCCATCCAAGTGCATAAATCACCACATAAACATGAAATAATTCACTAGGTTACTAATTCATCATGATCAACACCATTTCTCATCAATTATATGCACAAATATCTCATCAAAAACGTTACTCATGGCTGTCCAAAATGAAAACAATAATAACCCTTCAAACTCAAAATTTTCTTTCACCAAACTAACACCCATAACATTAACATAAACTTTAACAAAGAAATTCTCAAAAATGCAAACTTACCTTTAATTGTAACTTGCTAAACCTTCATCAAACTTCTCAAAATTAGTATCAATATCTTCCTTGTGATGTGTAGACAAAGTTTAATGAAGAACACTAAGAGGTTGGAGTTGAAAATGGAGAGTTAAGAAAGCTTGCATGAAAATGGCTATGGAGTTTCCTTCACTCTTCAATTCGGCAATTTGAATGCAAATGAGGAAGATGACTTATTCAGCTGCATTTTAAGTGTACACATGTCCCACTATGTATTTAATTAATCCCCTTAGTGGTCCACTTAGTCACTTAATCATATAATAAAGTAATTATTCATTTATTCCACATTTAACCCATAATTTCCACTATTTATTTTAGGTACCACCAATTTAATTTTTCATTTTATTTTCTAAGTGTAATACTATTTATTTTTAATGGACATTTAGGTCAAAAGACACTTCGGATGTCAATGACCATAATGCCCTGCTTGGGTGGCATTCCCGATTTTTCTATACCGGTTTTGTCTGCTTTTTCGATTTCTCACTTTTCTTTGTACTAATTATTTAATTTTTCTTTGATATTTCTAATGATATTTATTCTTCAACAAGGGTCTATTTATGTCCCAAAAATGTTTTCCGTGGTTCCCGCGCCAGTGTACACCAACGGTCCACGCCGTGACTTCCCAAAGGCCACCCATCGTTAGGTTTCCTACTGCTTAACTTGATCACATTTCTTTGCAATCATTTTTCCTTTGTTTTTCTTGTACTTTCTTTTCTTTTATTTCATTATTTTATGTCTCCTCACTCATTGAAGTGTGGTTCTAGGCATCCTAGCTGTCCTGACAACACCGGTCACCGGAGCAAACAGAACGCACTACCGAACTTAGGGTGTTACAATTCTCCCCTTAAATAAATTTCGCCCACGAAATTTTACCCAAGAATCATCTTACAATAGTCATACGCTTATTTTCTCCTTTCTATATGATCGTAAGACATTTAACAATCTAATACAATGTTTACTTTGTTTGGATAACACCAATCTCCTCTTACTATTATGTTGTCTAATATTTCACCACGTTCCTTCTTGAATGACCCTTGAGGTCATATTAGAATCATTCATCGTGCATTGGTCCTCCGACCATTCTAGTCCATAGTCTTCCTCACATTCGAATATTTCTTTGTTACATATGAATCAACTGCTCAAGTCTCTACTTCCATAACTCTTTTATCTCACAATGTTCTATAACTTACTTCCTTTTGTACTGAACTATAACCTTTCGATATTTTAACTTTTGAGTTTTAGATCCCTAAGTAGGATTTTCAAACTTATTTCTAACAATTAAATTCTGTCCTGGCATAACTATGCCAAAACAGATGCCGTTGGCAACTATTCTCATCTAGGTGTACTATCGGTTAGTACGTAGCTCTACACAATAATCTCAAGTTAGTAATCAGAATCTGCACTTACAAAGATAAACATCAAGAACATTGCATAGTTACTACGATACATCCCAATAGATCAAACTTTGTTATCTTTTATTCTTTTTGAATTCACTGATATTCGAATCTTATTCTGATTACAATATCCATTAGCAATTTCTAATAGTAACCTCCTTGCCCTTATCAAGAGCAATTCCATTACTGCATCTTACTTTTACGTCCTCTTGCCTTACATTAAGTAAGCTCACTAATTAGCTTTATAATTTATGGTGTGTTAGAAAATACTTTTCGCCGATAAACTCTTTCAAAACTAATTTCACTTATTATCACAATCCTTATCTTAAGGGCTAATCACTAATGCGTCAAAATTTATTCCTCTCAGAACGAATAACAATGTAACATATAGTTCTAACACTAATGTAAAAATATGAAAATTCCAGTGTCAAACAATAAATATATATAACTCACTTGCTAATTGAGAAAGTACCAAAGAATGATGTCAAAAGTCTCTTCTTTTCTCGTCAGATAGCAGATACTCGCTGAAGCATCACCTGCTTTGGCTGATTCACGTGAGTCCGACTTCTAGGTGTACTACCCTACCTCTACCTTTGCCTCTACTAACGATGGTGAACTCTTTGGGGTAGAAACTTGGGTTGATCCCTTTGGTGTAGTAAATGATCCGTAACGACTGGATTTACACAATCCTTAGCAAAATGACCGCCTCCACAATTAAAGCATGCTCCTACGGCTCTATAACATACCCCACTATGTGGTTTACCACAAGTTTCACAAAGTCGATCCGACAAGCGATTGGTTTCCGTTGAGTTGGTGATCGGATCGAGGTGGTTTCATCCAAAAGATCTATCTCTGGGACTTCTTACTATCTCCGTCAGATCCCCAAAGTTTTTCCTATTTCCATTAGGACCACTTGAACTCTGCTCGACTTTCCTCTTTTTCGCCTTCTCCGATTTCTTTTTCTCAAGAGCCGCCAGATTCAATTCTTTCTAATTCTAGTGCTTGAGAAATAAGTTCGTAGAAGTTGTTATGTTTGAATCACCACTTGTAACTGATACTAGGCTTCAAGCGGTTTCAAACCTCTTACATCTCTCCGCTGGTAGAAAGTAGACTTACTGTATAATGGCTTAGGCGGGAGAATTCCCTTTCATACTCAGCCACTGATCTGCCCCCCTATTTCAGACTTAGGAATTCTTGCAGCTTCTGGTCTACATAAGCATCAGGGACATATTTTTGCCTGAATTCTCGAGAAGTCATTCCATGTTAGCACCGCAGTTCTATCAGATCGTGGGGATGGTTTTCCACTCATAAGCATCCCCGTAGCAAAGATACCGAGTACTCAAATCTAAGCTCCTCTGTGCAATGCGCTTTCTTGAATACCCTATCCATCCTCTCTAACCATTGTTCGCCTCTAGAGGATCTATCGTCCCCTTGAACTCTATAGCCCCATACTTCATCAATTTGTCATATTGTCTAGCGTAAGATCGTGGTTGTACCACCGGTGTCCGTATTGGGACTTGAGTAGGCACATTACCATCCATTTGTTGGAACATTGCACCATCTCACGAGCGAAAAGCAGAATCATGCAGATGCTGCGGTGGTGCATCGAACCATCGACATTATGTAGGCAGGGGCATCCCTTGCACCTCAGCCTCAATAGATTGATCGATCAACGATCACCCTCTTCCATAGTCAATGCGAGGATTTTAGATCTCCTAAACCAATAACACAAGGAGATTTCCTCCGTTAGTGCATATTTATAATGTAATGTATCAGATGTATCAAACAATGATATTGAGCAGCTTGTACTGTGAAGAAAGAATATTCAAATGACAGTGAAAAGAATTTAAAAACTTTGCTCGATACCACTAAAACATGTCACACCCTACCCCTCAGAAGGCATAACATGATCCGTAGTATACCTAATGAATTACCAACTCCGTCATCGATAATCCATTAAATACACTACAAGGGATTTTAAAAACTTTTCTTACTTCTTTTACAAAGGTGAGCACTATTTACAGTGTGAAAGACTTTGGTGAATCAAGTGAAACAACTAACTCATTTGATTTATTTGGAATATTCAGAAAAATTTTGGCAAGGTGCCATTTGTATTTTGGACAAAACAGTTCTTCAGAAAACTTGTAAAAAGCACTTCAATATATTTTCAAATCTCAACTCCAACATTTTTATCAACACAACACATTTCTCAAGTCAAATCCACAGTGATTTTCAAAGACTAAGATACAAAGATATAACACAATTTTTACAAGCCAAATACCTCATAATTATTTTACAACTTTATCAGATAACTTAAATTTACAAATCGCTCAAAACCAAGAACAAAATATACATACAAAGGAATATACATTACATACAAAATGCCACATGTGGTATACTCACTATACCCAAAAATCTCTCATTGGCGATACTAGCAAATTAGCTCACGCTCTGTCTCTCTCTACCGTGACAATAAAAAGCTATCGCTGAGACAATGTCTCAGTGGTGCACAACATTAACCAAATACAAATTTTAAATCACAATTCATAAATCATATCAATAGTGGATACTTAAAACCATAGTTAAATTCAAGACAATAAATGTCAACAAGAATTTAAACTCCATTTGTTAATATGAGAATAATTTTCAATTTGTCAGATCATGGTTGAATTCATTAGATGATATGTCAATAAGAGTTTAAATCAATTTCACAATCTCACAATACATAATAACACAATTCGATCAAATAATCAAGAATACAAGTTGCCAATCTATAACACAATTTAGGCCATGACACAATTTTTCCATATATGCCGTGTTGTACACCACGACAAGACATGCTCACCCCAATAATCACAATCAATGAGGGAGGAAGCTAGCTATATAATGAGAACTCATCCATACTCACCTCAGACTGGGAAGTCAAAGAGGGAGGAACAGCATCATACTCCCCCCAGACTAGTAAGTCAAAGAGGGAGGAATAATCCCACTCACCCCATTAATGGAGGAGGAACATATTATCGCTGTCATGCCAATTGTGAGTCAAAACAATTCCAAACATTTTATTCAAATGATCCGTAAGAATCCAATAAATTTCCAAAGTTATAATTTCATTCACAAAATGGCAACACAATTGTAATTCACTTCAATTTCCACAAAACCATTTACATGCTTTTCAATCAATAAGTATCCATCAAATACCATTCAAACAATTTTTCACGCTTTCAAACCATTCACAATGTTTTTCAATCAATAAGTGTCCACCAAACACATTTCCACAATTTAAAACAATGATATGCAAATAGTCAATATTTATTTCCATTGAAAATAATTCAAAAGAAACAGCTTGTTGTGCACAAACCTCGATGATCGCCCCTCGATCCGACTCTGTTTCCTTCCCTTTTCCGAGTCTTTGGTAATCGAGAAACACAATTTGAAGTGTTTCAAGACTAATTTAAACTGCTCTATCGATGGTGTTTGGTAAATAATGCACGAACTCAATTATTCACTTAATCACCTAATATACCGACCCTCGCTATGCTTTTAGGTAAATTAGGTTTTAGTGTCGTTAATATGTCACATTTGATAGGTTTTAGGTTTGGTATGTTTTACCAAAGTCATTTCTTGCTTAGTGCATTTTAATGCAAATTGTCGATTCCGGACACCGGTTTGACCTAACCGACGATCTAGTTCCTAGGTTTTCGCGTCTCGGTCAAAACTACAAACTTGTAGATTTAGGTCTTATGGACCGCGGTGCAAAATTTCAGGTCAATCCGAGTTAAGTAGACCGAGTTATGGTCATTACACTCTTGCTGGTCAAATGGTACCATTTTAGGTCAATTTTAGGTCAAATTGGTCAATTCTGGTTCGGCCAGTTTTTGGACCCGAACTTGTGCAAGTTGTTTGACCATCTTATGGTCATTTCTGGGCTTTGGTGTCTTCATAAGACTTTTAGGTATGGGTCTTAACTATTCTTGGTTAAAATTTCAGGTCAATTGGACCTGGTTTGAGTGAGTTATGGCCTAAACACTCACTGCTGCCAAATTGGTCATTTTTCAGGTCCTAATTGCACCTAATCCGAATTGGTCATTTTTTTAGGTCACCTTGCAAGCAGAATTTTGGCATGGTTTCTCAATGAAAGTTGGCACATTTTGTGCCTAGTTTCACCTCAAATTGGTCTCATACCAATTGAGGTTACACATTTAAGGTTATAGGCTAAAATGTGTACTGCCCTCAATATGCTTTTCACACCCCATTCAAAACACATATTTACCTTGCAAAGTTTACTTCCATACCCTACCAAATCAGTTTTGGTACATTACCAAAAGCACTTTCTACTTTACATTAACATTATTTTGGGCAGATTCCAATCAGCCTCAACACACCAATATCATTCACAATTACAATTTCTAAGTACTATTACAAACACACCTAACCATTACAAATTTTACACACACTTTACAAGATCAATCTACATACATATCATCAATCCTTCTAGGTTAATATTCTGCATACATTTCCTTCAATATATACCATTACTCAAGTGTCCCCAAGCTGCCACAAACCATTCTTCAACATCAAAGTGCCGCCATTTTACAATTTCCCATCCAAGTGCATAAATCACCACATAAACATGAAATAATTCACTAGGTTACTAATTCATCATGATCAACACCATTTCTCATCAATTATATGCACAAATATCTCATCAAAAACGTGACTCATGGCTGTCCAAAATGAAAACAACAATAACCCTTCAAACTCAAAATTTTCTTTCACCAAACTAACACCCATAACATGAACATAAACTTTAACAAAGAAATTCTCAAAAATGCAAACTTACCTTTAATTGTAACTTGCTAAACCTTCATCAAACTTCTCAAAATTAGTATCAATATCTTCCTTGTGATGTGTAGACAAAGTTTAATGAAGAACACTAAGAGGTTGGAGTTGAAAATGGAGAGTTAAGAAAGCTTGCATGAAAATGGCTATGGAGTTTCCTTCACTCTTCAATTCGGCAATTTGAATGCAAATGAGGAAGATGACTTATTCAGCTGCATTTTAAGTGTACACATGTCCCACTATGTATTTAATTAATCCCTTAGTGGTCCACTTAGTCACTTAATCATATAATAAAGTAATTATTCATTTATTCCACATTTAACCCATAATTTCCACTATTTATTTTAGGTACCACCAATTTAATTTTTCATTTTATTTTCTAAGTGTAATACTATTTATTTTTAATGGACATTTAGGTCAAAAGACACTTCGATGTCAAATGACCATAATGCCCTGCTCGTGGCATTCCCGATTTTTCAGACACTGGGTTTTGTCTGCTTTTCGATTTCTCACTTTTCTTTGTACTAATTATTTAATTTTTCTTTGATATTTCTAATGATATTTATTCTTCAACAAGGGTCTATTTATGTCCCAAAATGTTTTCCGTGGTTCCTCGCATGTGTAATACCAACGGTCCACGCCGTGACTTCCCAAAGGCGTCACCCATCGTTAGGTTTCCTTGCTGCTTAACTTGATCACATTTCTTTGCAATCATTTTTCCTTTGTTTTTCTTGTACTTTCTTTTCTTTTATTTCATTATTTTATGTCTCCTCACTCTCATTGAAGTGTGGTTCTAGGCATCCTAGCTGTCCGGACAACACTGGTCACTGGAGCAGCAGAACGCACTACCGAACTTAGGGGTGTTACAATCCCACTTTCTATCATATCTGACCGAGACCCAAGGTTTACATCAAGATTCTGGAAGAAGTTGCATGAATCCTTGGGTACACAACTCCATTTCAGCACAGCTTTCCATCCTCAGACGGATGGGCAATCAGAAAGAGTAATCCAGGTAAACAACTGAAACCAATTGAACTAATGCAAATATTGAACTGAAATGATAATAATAACATGAAATATATGTCAGGTCCTTGAGGATATGCTGAGGAGTTGTGTCATTGAGTTTGAGGGAAGTTGGGATAGATACCTTCCACTGGCAGAATTCGCATACAACAATAGCTATCAAGCTAGCATCCAAATGGCCCCGTATGAAGCACTGTATGGGAGGAAATGTAGAACTCCAGTGTGCTGGACTGAATTGGGCGAAGACAAGCTGGTAGGGCCAGACCTGGTGAAACAGACTAAGGAAAAAGTGAAAATAATCAAAGCTAACCTGAAGATTGCCTCCGATAGACAGAAGTCTTATGCCGACCTGAAGAGAAAAGAGATAGAATATACAGTTGGTGATAAAGTGTTTCTCAAAGTTTCACCATGGAAGAAAATACTGAGGTTTGGAAGAAAGGGTAAGTTAAGCCCTAGGTTCATTGGCCCATATGAAGTTATTGAACGTGTGGGACCAGTAGCCTACAGGCTAGCTTTACCACCAGAGCTGGATAAGATCCACAATGTGTTCCACGTGTCTATGCTAAGAAGATACCGCTCAGATCCTTCACATGTCATCTCCATGGAAGAAATTGAAGTACAACCAGATTTGACATATGAAGAGGAACCCATAGGGATCCTAGCTCGGGAAGTAAAAGAGTTGAGGAATAAGCAGATTCCACTGGTGAAAGTGCTTTGGAGGCACCACAACACCGAGGAGGCAACTTGGGAAAGTGAAGAGATGATGAGGCAATAGTTCCCTCAACTGTTTGCATCAGGTAAATTTCAAGGACGAAATTTTTATTAGAGGGGAAGAGTTGTAACATCCTCACTTTAGCTAGTCCGTACAGTCTACTGTTCCGGTGACTAATGTCGGTCCAGGCAGCTAGAATGTTTGAAATTATAAATAGACTAGAGTGAGGAGTTATTAAGTAACTAAATAATGCTCATAAAAATCAAAGAAAAATTTTAGAAACCAAATACACTAAGGTTAAACGAAATAAACACCAAGGATGGGTAACCCAAACTATGACGGTGAAGGTCAAGTAATTTTCTAGACTGTGGGAAAAATTATAAAATAATTATTGAGACTCGGAGAAGGGTTATTAAGGTTCTTATGGCATTAGAATGCCAAGAAAATACTTAGAAAAAGTTTTCTATCGGTACACACAATTTTGGCTCTGTAAGTCAAACTGAGGGCATTTTGGTCATTTCTGCCTTCAGAGATTATTTTTGTACTACTTGTCCATTTACGTAAATGAATTATATGACATAAAATATGAATAAATGTTGTTAAAAATTTAATTGAAATTAAATAGACAAGAAATGGTGAGAAATTGAAAGAAAATGAAATAATGACATCATAATGATGTCATTAAAATTCTCCCAACCAATCAAAACTTGACACATGGCATAATCTTAGTTAAAAGAGGCTAAATGGGCAGAAAATGAAAATAATCAGAAGACCTTCTCCTTTCTTCTTCTTAGCGCCACCACCTCCTCCATAGCTAACCAAAACCAAGCTTTTCAAAGCTTGATTCCACCACTTTCTACCCAACAAAACCCTAACCTAGCAATACAAAAAGTGTTCTTACCTCTTGGCAAGTCTTTGGGAGCAAAAGAAAAGGAAAAGACGAACCCTAGCAAGTGAAAAATCTCACTCCATAAGAGGTTAGTGACTAAAACCTTAAATTTCAATTCAATTTCATGTTTAAGCACTATATTGGTGATTAAATGACAAAGAAACTTGATGAAAGACATTGGTATGCCATCCCTTATTTTTGGCAGCCATGGTTAGGGTTTGATGGTGTTGAATTTAATGAATTTAAAAGGGTATTAGGGCTGCCCACAATATGTATTTGCTAAGTAGATTGATGAAATAAAGTGAAAAATGCATGAGTTTGAAATTGTTGAGTTAGGGTTTCAATTGAAAAAATGAGACTTTGATCTTGTGATGATGGAAGTAGGTTTTAATGGTCAATTAGTGACCATTTGGTTTGGTTTGAACCAGAAATGAAGTGAATTGGGTTGTGGGATTTGAGGTTGGAGTGGCTGCCTTGTGTAACCTGCAGGTTTGGCTGTGAGTCCAGCCTGTTTGGACAGCCATAAATTGAATTATAGAGGTTTAATTGGTGTTTGGCCAATTGAACATGAAACTAGACACATAATGGCACAACTTTGATGAAGAAACCATGCCCAGAAAACCAAACCAACTTGACCAAAAGCTTGCCCTAATTCGGGTGGCTTGCACTCTGCCTGGGCAAAATGACCAAATGAACAGTGTTTGGTCATTTGGCCATAACTCAATGTAGAAAGGTCCAATTGACCTGAAAGTTTACCAGCAACAAGGTGACATATAGACCAACAACTTTCATGAAGAAACCTGACCCAAATTATAACCATAACCTAGTCAAATTGCCAACCAAAGTTGAGTCACCAAATCTGGCAGAATCAGTTTTGCCCAGAATTTTGGAATCTACCCAATCCGGCCAGTTATGGTATTTAGGCCATAACTTGAGCTACAAACCTCCAAATAGAGTGATTCAAAAAACGAAATTCATCTAGACAAAAAAAGGAACAACTTTTATGTTGATCACTTTTCCAAAATTCCACTGCAAAGATGACTAATGGAACGGTAAAAACAGAGCATGAAAACTGAAATTTTTGTCTAATTATCATTAAGCTTAGGGATGGTATTGGCAATCAATACCAACAAGTTAAAAATACAAAATGTGGTATGTTGATGATATTTAAATTAATTTAGCTATTGCCAATGCAAAAGTCAACATTTTAGTTGACCAATGAAGTGAATAGTAATCATAAAAATACAATTTCAAAGAATTACTTAAATGAAAAGTGCCAAATGCCCTAGTAGGCCTAATGTGATTGGATTGGATAGGTTGGCATGCCACTAGGTTCTATTAGCAGATCTGTATGGCTTCATGCCATTCGTGTTTCATGGCTTCCCATGCCATTCTCAGAATATAATAGCCTTTGGCTATGATATTGAGTTGTTATACTTGGGTTTAATCCTCGATAATTATTACGCCTTATTAGTCGCTCATGCACACCGAGACACAATGTGACCGATGGTGTGATGGTCCGAGGTACTTAGTACCCAAAGGCGGCTTACCGCTTGTCCAATGAGTTGACTAAATTAGGTTACTCGGGCAATGTTAATAAATTTTACCAAACTTAAATCGAATAACACTGCTATAAATATTAGAAACTAAGTCTACCCAGAAATGTAAATATTCATTCTGCATATTTTATTTTAATTTATTTTATTTTATTTTATATTGTCACCACTAAGTAGAATTGCTTAGCGCGTCGCTTTTGCCACGCGCTAGTACTAGAGACTTAGCTGGGGAGTCCAGCAGACCGCATACTGGGTGAGCCATCATATTCGCGCCAGAGTTTAGAGTCACCTCACATTGCAAAGGCATTTGGTAGGACATTAGGCCATCTGGGATATTTTGATATTTTGTCATTTTGTATTTTGTAAACTTTTGTTATGTACATTATAAACTCATGTAATCATATTTTTGCTGTAATTATCTATGAACTGTGTTCAGAAATAAATATGAGTGTTTCTCATTGAATTTGGTATGATATGAGATTAATGAAAATTTTGAGATATTGAAGTGAATTGAGAAATTGTTGAGAATATATTGGAGGTTGATTGAGAATAAGGTGATGATATTATTGGGAGTGTTTTTAACAAGTTCAGAAGAACTGTTTTTCCAATTTATAGCCAAGACTCACGATTTTCTATAAAATTTATAAAAATTTAGTTTTATCAAAAATTATAAATAAATGAATTAAAAAGGATTAATTGAAATTGAAAAATGAATTGGTGTTCCGACACACTGAGTGGCATAACTTGCTCGGCTACACTATAGACGGGTAAGGGGTGTCACACAGACCCCTCTCACATTTTGCCAGTAGAGGAGATTGAGGTGAATTCAGACCTGACATATGATGAAGAGCCCATAAAGATCTTGGCATATGAGGTAAAACAGTTGAGGAACAAACATATACCTCTAGTCAAAGTGTTGTGGAACCATCATTCAGGCCAGGAGGCTACATGGGAGCATAAGAAGGACATGAGGAGACAATACCCACAACTATTCAGAGACTGAGACCAGGTAAATTTCGAGGATGAAATTTATTTTTAAGGAGGGGAGAATTGTAACACCCCGAACCTCCGAGTTATGAATAGTACCATTTTTTGTCCGTGACTAGTACTATTCAAAGACACCTTAAGGATAAAAAATAAATAGAAAATTAATTGAGATAGGCACAATAAAAATTCAAGTGATCTAAAAATATAAGGACTCACCAGGTATATTGTAAAAGAGGGATTATGACCCGATAAGGGGCATTTTGGTCAATTCACTTTAAGAGTTTATTTTTTTTTATTTACCTAAAGGTCAATTTAATTAAATAAAAATAAATTATTGAATTATGAAGAAATATTGAGGAAAATTTAGTGTAAATATAAAAAGAAAAGAAAGAAAATAAAATTGTAAGTTTTATGACATTTTTGACACAATTAAAATTTTTAATTGAAATAAACTAATTTTGAGAATAAATATACATAAAAGATAAGACAAATTAAAAAGCCATTTCTTTCCTTTCTTTCCCATTTAGTTACCACCCACTCTCTCTCTTTCTTTCTTTCTTCTTCTTCCTTCTTTCTCCATTGACACCCATTCTCAAAACTCAATTCCTTGCTTTTCCTCTATGGGTTTTGCATCTAATTGGTAGAGAGCATCAAATTAATATTTGATTTAGAGATTAAAAGCAAGGGGAAACAAGAGATTAGAAGAAAATTGAAGATTTGGGAAGTTGGAAGGAAGTCATCAAGAGGTAAGTTCTTTAATACTCATTTTGTTATACAAACCTTAAATTAAGTTATATTATGATGAAATTTCATAAAAAAATGAAAGGAAAAATGCATGAAACATAAACTAGGGTTTTGGCCAATTTGAGAAAAATTAGGGTTTGATATATTTCAATGAAAATGATGATGAAATCAAGCGTAGTTGAAGTAGTATGCATGATTAGAGCAAAGAAATTGCATGAAATGTGTATAAATTTAATTATGGAAGATTAGGGTTCATGGGAAAATTGGGTTTTGGTGCTAGAGAGTGAAATTGGTGTGTGTAGTGTTAAATTATGATCATTTGAGGTTTATTTAGTTTGAATTGACATTGGGTTGATGAATGGAAGTAACGAAATGGTAGGATTAGAGAAAATTGCAAACTTTGGTATTT